>NC_135991.1:16858644-16879115 GCF_053455715.1 Rhinoraja longicauda
CTCCCCCTCTCTCTCCCCCTCTCTCTCCCCTTCTCCCTCTCCCCTCTTTCCCCCTTCTCTCTCCCTCCCTCTCTCTCTCTCCCTCTCTCTCCGTCTCTTTCTCTTTCTATCTCTCTGTGCTTGTAGTTGTGTTCGTAGCTGTCTATAATAAACCAGGCTGGTTTACATATCGAACCGTCTCAGCGATTGATTTACCCAGTCGTGCTACACATAGAAACATAGTCAACAGGTACAGGAGGAGGCCACTCGGCCCTTCCAGCCTGTACGCACCGCCATTCACTGCGATCGCGGCTGACCGTCCACAATCAGTACCCCGTGCCTGCCTTCTCCCCGTACCCCTTGATCCCACTAGCCCCTAGAGCTCTATCTAACTCTCTCTTAAACCCATCCAGTGAATCGGCCTCCACTGCCCTCTGTGGCAGAGAATCCCACACATTCACAACTGCAAACGTTCCCTCCTCACCTCAGTCCTAAACGGCCTCCCCTTTATCCTTAGACTGTGTGGCCCCTGGTTCTGGACTCCCCCAACATTGGGAACATGTTTCCTGCATCTAGCTTGTCCGGTCCTTTTATAATTGTACACGTCTCTATAAGATCCCCCTCTCGTCCTTCTAAACTCCAGTGAACACAAGCCCAGTCTTTCCAATCTCTCCTCGTACGACAGTCCCGCCATCCCGGGGATTAACCTGGTGAACCTACGCTGCACTGCCTCAATAGCAAGGACGTCCTTCCTCAAACTAGGAGACCAAAACAGCACACATTACTCCAGACGTGGTCTCACCAGGGCCCTGTACAACTGCAGAAGGACCTCTTTGCCCCTAAACTCAAACTAGGAGACCAAAACTGCACACAATACTCCAGACGTGGTCTCACCAGGGCCCTGTGCAACTGCAGAAGGACCTCCTTGCTCCTAAACTCAAACTAGGACGTCCTTCCTCAAACTAGGAGACCAAAACTGCACACATTACTCCAGACGTGGTCTCACCAGGGCCCTGTACAACTGCAGAAGGACCTCCTTGCTCCTAAACTCAAACTAGGACGTCCTTCCTCAAACTAGGAGACCAAAACTGCACACATTACTCCAGACGTGGTCTCACCAGGGCCCTGTGCAACTGCAGAAGGACCTCCTTGCTCCTAAACTCAAACTAGGACGTCCTTCCTCAAACTAGGAGACCAAAACTGCACACAATACTCCAGATGTGGTCTCACCAGGGCCCTGTGCAACTGCAGAAGGACCTCCTTGCTCCTAAACTCAAACTAGGACGTCCTTCCTCAAACTAGGAGACCAAAACTGTACACATTACTCCAGACGTGGTCTCACCAGGGCCCTGTGCAACTGCAGAAGGACCTCCTTGCTCCTAAACTCAAACTAGGACGTCCTTCCTCAAACTAGGAGACCAAAACTGTACACATTACTCCAGACGTGGTCTCACCAGGGCCCTGTGCAACTGCAGAAGGACCTCTTTGCCCCTAAACTCAAACTAGGAGACCAAAACAGCACACAATACTCCAGATGTGGTCTCACCAGGGCCCTGTGCAACTGCAGAAGGACCTCCTTGCTCCTAAACTCAAACTAGGACGTCCTTCCTCAAACTAGGAGACCAAAACTGTACACATTACTCCAGACGTGGTCTCACCAGGGCCCTGTGCAACTGCAGAAGGACCTCTGTGCTCTCTCTAATATATATTGTGTAAGAAAATAACTGCAGATGCTGGTACAAATCGAAGGTATTTATTCACAACATGCTGGAGTAACGCAGCGGGTCAGGCAGCATCTGTGGAGAACATGGATAGGTGACGTTTCACAGAGTGCTGGAGTAACTCAGCGGGTCAGGCAGCATCTGTGGAGAGAAGGAATCGGTGGTGATTGGGTTGAGTTTGGTTGGGTTGAATTGGGTTGAGTTTAGTTGGGTTGAGTTTCGTTGGGTTGAGTTTCGTTGGGTTGAGTTTCGTTGGGTTGAGTTTCGTTGGGTGTAGATTGGGTTGAGTTGGGTGGAGATTGGGGGTTGGGTTGAGTTGAATTGGGTTGAGTGGAGTTGAGTTGGTGGAAGATTGAGTTGGGTTGAGTTGAATTGAGTTGGGTGGAGATTGAGTTTAGTTGGGTGGAGATTGGGTTGGGTTAGGTGACGTTTCACAGAGTGCTGGAGTAACTCAGCGGGTCAGGCAGCATCTGTGGAGAGAAGGAATCGGTGGTGATTGGGTTGAGTTTGGTTGGGTTGAATTGGGTTGAGTTTAGTTGGGTTGAGTTTCGTTGGGTTGAGTTTCGTTGGGTGTAGATTGGGTTGAGTTGGGTGGAGATTGGGGGTTGGGTTGAGTTGAATTGGGTTGAGTGGAGTTGAGTTGGTGGAAGATTGAGTTGGGTTGAGTTGAATTGAGTTGGGTGGAGATTGAGTTTAGTTGGGTGGAGATTGGGTTGGGTTAGGTGACGTTTCACAGAGTGCTGGAGTAACTCAGTGGGTCAGGCAGCATCTGTGGAGAACATGGATAGGTGACGTTTCACAGAGTGCTGGAGTAACTCAGCGGGTCAGGCAGCATCTGTGGAGAGAAGGAATCGGTGGTGATTGGGTTGAGTTTGGTTGGGTTGAATTGGGTTGAGTTTAGTTGGGTTGAGTTTCGTTGGGTTGAGTTTCGTTGGGTGTAGATTGGGTTGAGTTGGGTGGAGATTGGGGGTTGGGTTGACTTGAATTGGGTTGAGTGGAGTTGAGTTGGTGGAAGATTGAGTTGGGTTGAGTTGAATTGAGTTGGGTGGAGATTGAGTTTAGTTGGGTGGAGATTGGGTTGGGTTAGGTGACGTTTCACAGAGTGCTGGAGTAACTCAGCGGGTCAGGCAGCATCTGTGGAGAGAAGGAATCGGTGGTGATTGGGTTGAGTTTGGTTGGGTTGAATTGGGTTGAGTTTAGTTGGGTTGAGTTTCGTTGGGTTGAGTTTCGTTGGGTGTAGATTGGGTTGAGTTGGGTGGAGATTGGGGGTTGGGTTGAGTTGAATTGGGTTGAGTGGAGTTGAGTTGGTGGAAGATTGAGTTGGGTTGAGTTGAATTGAGTTGGGTGGAGATTGAGTTTAGTTGGGTGGAGATTGGGTTGGGTTAGGTGACGTTTCACAGAGTGCTGGGGTAACTCAGCGGGTCAGGCAGCATCTGTGGAGAGAAGGAATGGGCAACGTTTTGGGTCGAGACCCTTCTTCAGACTGAAGAATTGTCCCGACCCGAAACGTTGCCCATTTCTTCACTCCCGAGATGCTGCCTGACCTGCTGAGTTACTCCAGCACTCTGTGAATAATTACCTTCTAATATATATATATATATATATCCAATATCCAATATGAGTATAGGAGCAAAGAGGTCCTTCTACAGTTGTACAGGGCCCTGGTGAGACCGCACCTGGAGTACTGTGTGCAGTTTTGGTCTCCTAGTTTGAGTTTAGGAGCAAAGAGGTCCTTCTACAGTTGTACCGGGCCCTGGTGAGACCGCACCTGGAGTACTGTGTGCAGTTTTGGTCTCCAAATTTGAGGAAGGATATTCTTGCTATGGAGGGCGTGCAGCGTAGGTTCACCAGGTTAATTCCCGGAATGGCGGGACTGTCGTACGTTGAAAGACTGGAGCGACTGGGCTTGCACACACTGGAATTTAGAAGGATGAGAGGGGATCTTATGGAAACGTATAAGATTATTAAGGGGTTGGACACGTTAGAGGCAGGAAACAAGTTCCCAATGTTGGGGGAGTCCAGAACAAGGGGCCACACAGTTTAAGAATAAGGGGTCGGCCATTTAGAACGGAGATGAGGAAGAACTTTTTCAGTCAGAGAGTGGTGAAGGTGTGGAATTCTCTGCCTCAGAAGGCAGTGGAGGCCAGTTCGTTGGATGCTTTCAAGAGAGAGCTGGATAGAGCTCTTAAGGATAGTGGAGTGAGGGGGTATGGGGAGAAGGCAGGAACGGGGTACTGATTGAGAATGATCAGCCATGATCGCATTGAATGGCGGTGCGTACAGGCTCGAAGGGCTGAATGGCCTCCTCCTGCACCTATTGTCTATTGTCTATCTCTCCCTAATATATATATATAAGTATATCAAATATCTCTCCCTAATCAAGTCAAGTCAAGTCAATTTTATTTGTACAGCACATTTAAAAACAACCCACGTTGACCAAAGTCCTGTCCATCAGTGCAGGTACTAAGGACAAAATGAAACGTACAGTAGCACGCAAACATAACAGCACATACATAAACAGTTCACAGCGCCTCCTCAATGAGCCTCAAACGCTAGGGAGTAGAAATATGTTTTGAGCCTGGACTTAAAGGAGTCGATGGAGGGGGGCAGTTCTGATGCTGTTCCACAGTCTAGGAGCTGCAACCGCCAAAGCGCGGTCACCCCTGAGCTGAAGCCTAGACCCGTAGGCCCGGATAGTGAGTAGCCCCAAGTCGGCCGACCTGAGGGACCTGGAGTTAGAGAGGTGGGTTAGAAGATTTATGACGTAGGGGGGGGGAATGTCCATTTGGGGCTTTATACGTGAATAGGAGGAGCTTGAAGTTGATTCTGGGAGCCAGTGGAGAGAGGCCAGAATCATCGGGGTGATGTGGTCCCTTTTACGGGTACCCGTCCAGGAGTCTCGCTGCGTGCGGCGTTTTGGACCAGTTGCAGGCGGGACAGGGACGTTTGGCCGATCCCAGTGTATAGGGAGTTGCAGTAGTCCAGGCGGGGAGGAAATGAAAGCGTGAACGATTTTTTCTGTGTCGTCGAATTGGAGGAAAGGTTTGATTTTAGCTATGGTTCGAAGTTGGCCTTTACCACAGCGTTGACTTGCTAGTCAAATTTTAATGCAGAGTCAAATATCATGCCGAGGTTTTTGACATGCAGTTTGACTATCATATCATATCATATCATATATATACAGCCGGAAACAGGCCTTTTCGGCCCACCAAGTCCGTGCCGCCCAGCGATCCCCGCACATTAACACTAAGCTGGATAGACTTCCTAATATATATATATATACAATATCTCTCTAATATCATCATCATATCATCATCATATCATCATCATCATATATATACAGCCGGAAACAGGCCTTTTCGGCCCTCCAAGTCCGTGCCGCCCAGTGATCCCCGTACATTAACACTATCCTACACCCACTAGGGACAATTTTTTACATCTACCCAGCCAATTAACCTACATACCTGTACGTCTTTGGAGTATATATATATATATATCAAATATCTCTCCCTAAAAAAAATATATATATATATACATACATACACAATATCGCTCTAATATCTATATATCCAATATCTCTCCCTAATATATATATATATATATACACATGTATATCAAATATCTCTCTCTAATATATATATATATCCAATATCTCTCTAATATATATATCCAATATCTCTAACACATATATATATATATATATATGCAATATATCTCTAATATATATATATATCCAATATCTCTAACACACACATATATATATATCCAAATATATCTCTAATATATATATATATATCCAATATCTCTCTAATATATATATCCAATATCTCTAACACATATATATATATATATATATGCAATATATCTCTAATATATATATATATCCAATATCTCTAACACACACATATATATATATCCAAATATATCTCTAATATATATATATATATCCAATATCTCTAACACACATATATATATATATATATCCAATATATCTCCCTACAAGCCTAGTCGCTGCAGTCTTGGCCAATATCTCTCTCAAATCCAATATCTCTCTAATTTATACACACACACACACACACACATATATATATATCCAATATCTCTCCCTAATATATATATATATTAGGGAGATATATATATATATATCCAATATCTCTCTAATATATATATATATGTCCAATATCTCTCTCTAATACATATATATATATGTCCAATATCTCTCTAATATATATATATCCAATATCTCTCTAATTTATACACACACACACACACACACACACATATATATATATCCAATATCTCTCTAATATATATATATATCCAATATCCAATATATATATATCCAATATCTCTCTAATATATATATATATATCCAATATCTCTCCAATATATATATATATATATCCTATATATCCAATATCTCTCTAATATATATATATATGTCCAATATCTCTCTCTAATACATATATATATATGTCCAATATCTCTCTAATATATATATATCCAATATCTCTCTAATTTATACACACACACACACACACACACATATATATATATCCAATATCTCTCTAATATATATATATATCCAATATCCAATATATATATATCCAATATCTCTCTAATATATATATATATATCCAATATCTCTCCAATATATATATATATATATCCTATATATCCAATATCTCTCGAATATATATATATATGTATATGTGTATATCAAATATCTCTCCCTAATATATATATAATAATAATAATAATAATAATGTATTTTATTTATATAGCGCTTTTCATATACTCAAAGACGCTTTACAGAGATTTAGAGAACATAGGGAAATGAATAAATAGATAAATAAGTGAATAAATAAACGAACAGAGAAAGGAGACGGAAGGTGAGGTGACCTTCAGTGGTTGAAGGCAGAACTGAACAGGTGAGACTTCAGCGATGTTTTGAATGTGGTGAGTGTGGAGGAGACTCTAACGGTTTGGGGTAGTGAGTTCCATAGGGTGGGAGCAGCGATGGAGAAAGCCCTGGATCTGAGTTTGGTCCGGATGTGGGGGGGATAGGAGATTGGCAGCGGCAGAGCGGAGGGTGCAGGTGGGAGTGTGCCTGTGGAGGAGGTCGGTCAGGTAGGATGGGGCCTCAAATATCTCTCTCTAATATATATAATCTCCGTTCTAAATGGCCGACCCCTTATTCTTAAACTGTGGCCCCTGGTTCTGGACTCCCCCAACATTGGGAACATGTTTCCTGCCTCTAACGTGTCCAACCCCTTAATAATCTTATACGTTTCGATAAGATCCCCTCTCATCCTTCTAAATTCCAGTGTATACAAGCCTAGTCGCTCCAGTCTTGGCCAATATCTCTCTCAAATCCAATATCTCTCTAATTTATACACACACACACACACACACACACACACACACATATATATATATATCCAATATCTCTCCCTAATATATATATATATTAGGGAGATATATATATATATATCCAATATCTCCCTAATATATATATATATGTCCAATATCTCTCTCTAATACATATATATATGTCCAATATCTCTCTAATATATATATATCCAATATCTCTCTAATTTATACACACACACACACACACACACATATATATATATCCAATATCTCTCTAATATATATATATATATCCAATATCCAATATATATATATCCAATATCTCTCTAATATATATATATATATCCAATATCTCTCCAATATATATATATATATATCCTATATATCCAATATCTCTCGAATATATATATATATGTATATGTGTATATCAAATATCTCTCCCTAATATATATATATATATATACCCACATCTCTCTAATATATATATATCCAATATCTCTCTCAAATATATATATATATATCCAATATCTCCCAAATGTATACACACACACACACATATATATCCAATATCTCTCTAATATATATATATCCAATATCTCTCTGATAGATATATATGTATATCCAATATCTCTCCAATATATATATATATATATCCTATATATCCAATATCTCTCGAATATATATATATATATGTATATGTGTATATCAAATATCTCTCCCTAATATATATATATATACCCACATCTCTCTAATATATATATATCCAATATCTCTCTCAAATATATATATATATATCCAATATCTCTCAAATGTATACACACACACACACACACACATATATATATCCAATATCTCTCTAATATATATATATCCAATATATATCCAATATCTCTCTAATATATATATCCAATATCTCTCTCATATATATAATTTATATATATATATCCAATATCTCTCTAATGTATACACACACACACACACACACACACATATATATATCCAATATCTCTCTAATATATATATATATATATCCAATATATATCCAATATCTCTCTCAAATATATATATAATTTATATATATATATCCAATATCTCTCTAATGTATACACACACACACACACACACACATATATATATATCCAATATCTCTCTAATATATATATATATATATATATACAATATCTCTAACATATATATATATATACAATCTCTCTCTAATATATATATATATCCAATATCTCTCTAATATATATATATAGATATATATATATATATCCAATATCTCTCTCAAATATATATATAATTTATATATATATATCCAATATCTCTCTAATGTATACACACACACACACACACACACACATATATATATATATCCAATATCTCTCTAATATATATATATATGTATATGTGTATATCAAATATCTCTCCCTAATATATATATATATATACCCACATCTCTCTAATATATATATATCCAATATCTCTCTCAAATATATATATAATTTATATATATATATCCAATATCTCTCTAATGTATACACACACACACACACATATATATATATATATCCAATATCTCTCTAATATATATATATATGTATATGTGTATATCAAATATCTCTCCCTAATATATATATATATATATACCCACATCTCTCTAATATATATATATCCAATATCTCTCTCAAATATATATATATATATCCAATATCTCTCAAATGTATACACACACACACACACACACATATATATATCCAATATCTCTCTAATATATATATATCCAATATCTCTCTCAAATATATATATATATATCCAATATCTCTCAAATGTATACACACACACACACACACACATATATATATCCAATATCTCTCTAATATATATATATCCAATATATATCCAATATCTCTCTAATATATATATCCAATATCTCTCTCATATATATAATTTATATATATATATCCAATATCTCTCTAATGTATACACACACACACACACACACACACACACACACACATATATATATCCAATATCTCTCTAATATATATATATCCAATATATATCCAATATCTCTCTCAAATATATATATAATTTATATATATATATCCAATATCTCTCTAATGTATACACACACACACACACACACACACACATATATATATATATCCAATATCTCTCTGATATATATATATATATATATATATACAATATCTCTAACATATATATATACAATCTCTCTCTAATATATATATATATCCAATATCTCTCTAATATATATATATATAGATATATATATATATCCAATATCTCTCTCAAATATATATATAATTTATATATATATATCCAATATCTCTCTAATGTATACACACACACACACACACATATATATATATATATATATCCAATATCTCTCTAATATATATATATATGTATATGTGTATATCAAATATCTCTCCCTAATATATATATATATATATACCCACATCTCTCTAATATATATATATCCAATATCTCTCTCAAATATATATATATATATCCAATATCTCTCAAATGTATACACACACACACACACATATGTATATCCAATATCTCTCTAATATATATATATCCAATATATATCCAATATCTCTCTAATATATATATCCAATATCTCTCTCATATATATAATTTATATATATATATCCAATATCTCTCTAATGTATACACACACACACACACACACACACACATATATATATCCAATATCTCTCTAATATATATATATATAGATATATATATATATCCAATATCTCTCTCAAATATATATATAATTTATATATATATATCCAATATCTCTCTAATGTATACACACACACACACACACACACATATATATATATATCCAATATCTCTCTAATATATATATATATGTATATGTGTATATCAAATATCTCTCTCTAATATATATATATATATATATACCCACATCTCTCTAATATATATATATCCAATATCTCTCTCAAATATATATATATATATCCAATATCTCTCAAATGTATACACACACACACACACATATATATATCCAATATCTCTCTAATATATATATATATATATATCCAATATATATCCAATATCTCTCTCAAATATATATATAATTTATATATATATATCCAATATCTCTCTAATGTATACACACACACACACACACACACATATATATATATCCAATATCTCTCTAATATATATATATATATATATATATCCAATATCTCTATCATATATATATATATACAATCTCTCTCTAAGAAATGTATATATCCAATATCTCTAACATATATATATATATCCAATATCTCTCTAATATATATATATATATCCAATATCTCTCCCTAGTATATATATATATATATATGTCCAATATCTCTCTCTAATATATATATTTATGTGTACCTTTTCCCCTCTTGGCTTCTCTCGCCTGTAATGGCGGCCGTTTCTCCCAGACTGCCACGCGCGCGGGAAAGCCCCCTATCCCGGGCAGCGGGCGGGGAGGCGGCGCCTGCGCAGTGCAAGCGCTCGAGGCCCGCGGCCCAGTCAGAGAGCAACCGCCGCCCGCCCGCGCGCCGTCGCCCCGGCAACCGCCGCCCAGGACCCTCCGTCGCCCCGGCAACCGCCGCCCGGGACCCGCCGTTGCCCCGGCAACCGCCGCCCGGGACCCGCCGTTGCCCCGGCAACCGCCGCCCGGGACCAACTGCCGCCCAACAACGGTCACTAACGGTCAGCAACGGTCAGCAACGGTCACTAACGGTCAATAACGGTCAACAGTGGTCAATAACGGTCAATAGTGGTCAATAATGGCCAATAATGGTCAATAATGGTCAATAGTGGCCAATAATGGTCAATAGTGGCCAATAGTGGCCAATAACAGCCATTAACGGTGGAAAAAACCCTCAATAGCCGTCAATAATAGTCAATAACTGTGGAGAACGGTCAACAACTGTCACGGGCCATCAGCGACGGTCAATAACGGTGAAAAAACCGTCAAGAACGGTTAAAAAACTGTCAATAATAGTCAATAACTGTGGAGAACGGTCAAGAACGGTCAATAACGGTCAACAACTGTCACGGGCCATCAGCGACGGTCAATAACGGTGAAAAAACCGTCAAGAACGGTTAAAAAAACGTCAATAATAGTCAATAACTGTGGAGAACGGTCAAGAACGGTCAATAACGGTCAACAACTGTCACGGGCCATCAGCCACGGTCAACAACAGTGAAAAAAACGTCAACAACGGTCAAATAACCTTCAATGTTAGTCAAGAACGGTCAATAATAGCCAACATAGGACCGTCAACAACGGTCACGGGCCATCGACAACGGTCAACAACGGCGAAAGACCGTCAAAAACGGTCAATAACGGCCAGAGAACCGTCAATAGTCGTCAATAGTGGTTGACAACGGTCGACAACGGTCAATAACGGCTCGAGAACGGTCAACAACTGTCACGGGCCATCAACGACGGTCAACAACGGTCAAAAAACCGTCAACAACGGTAAAAAAACCGTCAACGGTCAAAAGACCGTCAATAACTGTCAATATTAGTCAAGAACGGTCCATAATAGCCAACATCGGACCGTCAACAACGGTCGGGGCCATCAACGACTATCAACAACGGTCAACAACGGTCAATAACGGTCAATAACGGCCAGAAAACCGTCCATAACCGTCAATAACGGTCGACAACGGTCAATAATAGTCAACAACTGTTCGAGAACGGTCAACAACTGTCACGGGCCATCAACAACGGTGACAAAAACCGTTAACAACGGTCAAAAAACCATCAACAACGATCAAAAATCCATCAATAACATTCAACAAAGGTCAAAAAACCGTCAACAGCGGTCAAAAACCCATCAACAACGGTCAGAAAACCATCAATAACCATCAACAACGGCCAACAAACCATCAATAGCCGTCAATAATCGTCAATAACGGTGAACAATGGTCACAGGCCATCAATGACGGTCAAAAAACCATCAATAACCATCAATAACGGTCAACCAACCATCAATAACCATCAATAACGGTCAACAAACCATCAATAACGGTCAACAAACCATCAATAACCATCAATAACAGTCAACAAACCATCAATAACGGTCAACAACCGTTAAGAACGGTTCATAACGGTCAATAAAAGTGAACAACGGATGGTCAACAACTGAAGGACAACAACTGATGGTCAACAGCGGTCAACTCAACTCCTCCTCCATTGGCAAACCGGTATGAGGGAGTTTAGTTTGTTTGGAGATACAGCGCGGAAACAGGCCCTTCGGCCCACCGAGTCCGTCCGCGCCGACCAGCGATCGCCCGTTCACGCACTAGTTTAGTTTGGAGATACAGCGCGGAAATAGGAGGCAAGAGTCGGCCATCTTGAAACTGGCCCCAGACTCTCGCCCTCTCTCCCTTCACCACCGAGTCTGTCCGTCCGCGTCGACCAGCGATCCCCGCACACTAACACTATCCCACACACGCACACACGCGCACACGCACGCACACACACACTGGGGGACAATTTACCATCCCACACCGAAGCCAATTGACCTACAAACACGCACGCACGTGTTTGGAGTGTGGGAGGAAACCGGAGTGCCCGGAGAAAACCCACGCGGGTCACGGGGAGAACGTACGCGCAAACAAACTCCGTACAGACAGCGCCCGTGGGACTAGTGTAGATGGGGCATGTTGGTCGGTGTGGGACTAGTGTAGATGGGGCATGTTGGGCAGGTGGGACTAGTGTAGATGGGGCATGTTGGTCGGTGTGGGCAGGTGGGACTAGTGTAGATGGGGCATGTTGGTCGGTGTGGGCAGGTGGGACTAGTGTAGATGGGGCATGTTGGTCGGTGTGGGCAGGTGGGACTAGTGTAGATGGGGCATGTTGGTCGGTGTGGGCAGGTGGGACTAGTGTAGATGGGGCATGTTGGTCGGTGTGGGCAAAGGTGGGACTAGTGTAGATGGGGCATGTTGGTCGGTGTGGGCAAAGGTGGGACTAGTGTAGATGGGGCATGTTGGTCGGTGTGGGACTAGTGTAGATGGGGCATGTTGGTCGGTGTGGGACTAGTGTAGATGGGGCATGTTGGTCGGTGTGGGCGGGTGGGACTAGTGTTGATGGGGCATGTTGGTCGGTGTGGGCGGGTGGGACTAGTGTTGATGGGGCATGTTGGTCGGTGTGGGACTCGTGTAGATGGGGCATGTTGGCCGTTGTGGACAAGTGGGACTAGTGTTGATGGGGCATGTTGGTCGCTGTGGGCGGGTGGGACTAGTGAAGATGGGGCATGTTGGTCGGTGTGGGCAAAGGTGGGACTAGTGTAGATGGGGCATGTTGGTCGGTGTGGGCAGGTGGGACTAGTGTAGATGGGGCATGTTGGTCGGTGTGGGTAGGTGGGACTAGTGTTGATGGGGCATGTTGGTCTCTGTGGGCGGGTGGGACTAGTGTAGATGGGGCATGTTGGTCGGTGTGGGCAAGTGGGACTAGTGTAGATGGGGCATGTTGGCTGGTGTGGGACTAGTATAGATGGGGCATGTTGGTCGGTGTGGGCGGGTGGGACTAGTGTAGATGGGGCATGTTGGCCGTTGTGGGCAAGTGGGACTAGTGTTGATGGGGCATGTTGGCCGGTGTGGGCAAGTGGGACTAGTGTAGATGGGGCATGTTGGTCGCTGTGGGCGGGTGGGACTAGTGAAGATGGGGCATGTTGGTCGGTGTGGGCGGGTGGGACTAGTGTAGATGGGGCATGTTGGTCGGTGTGGGACTAGTGTAGATGGGGCATGTTGGTCGGTGTGGGCAGGTGGGACTAGTGTAGATGGGGCATGTTGGTCGGTGTGGGCGGGTGGGACTAGTGTAGATGGGACATGTTGGTCGGTGTGGGACTAGTGTAGATGGGGCATGTTGGTCGGTGTGGGCAGTTGGGACTAGTGTAGATGGGGCATGTTGGTCGGTGTGGGCAGGTGGGACTAGTGTAGATGGGGCATGTTGGTCGGTGTGGGCGGGTGGGACTAGTGTAGATGGGGCATGTTGGCCGTTGTGG
This sequence comes from Rhinoraja longicauda, assembly GCF_053455715.1. Lineage (NCBI taxonomy): Eukaryota > Metazoa > Chordata > Chondrichthyes > Rajiformes > Arhynchobatidae > Rhinoraja > Rhinoraja longicauda. The sequence goes on from NC_135991.1 coordinate 16,872,785, forward strand.
GCAAGTGGGACTAGTGTTGATGGGGCATGTTGGTCGGTGTGGGCAAGTGGGACTAGTGTTGATGGGGCATGTTGGTCGGTGTGGGCAAGTGGGACTAGTGTAGATGGGGCATGTTGGCCGTTGTGGGCAAGTGGGACTAGTGTAGATGGGGCATGTTGGCCGTTGTGGGCAAGTGGGACTAGTGTTGATGGGGCATGTTGGTCGGTGTGGGCAAGTGGGACTAGTGTAGATGGGGCATGTTGGCTGTTGTGGGCAGGTGGGACTAGTGTAGATGGGGCATGTTGGCTGTTGTGGGCAGGTGGGACTAGAGTAGATGGGGCATGGACGTTGTGGGCAAAGGTGGGACTAGTGTTGATGGGGCATGTTGGCCGTTGTGGGCAAGTGGGACTAGTGTAGATGGGGCATGTTGGTCGGTGTGGGCAAGTGGGACTAGTGTTGATGGGGCATGTTTGCCGGTGGGTAAATGTGGGACTAGTGTAGATGGGGCATGTTGGCTGGTGTGGGCAAAGGTGGGACTAGTGTAGATGGGGCATGTTGGCCGTTGTGGGCAGGTGGGACTAGTGTAGATGGGGCATGTTGGCTGGTGTAGGCAAAGGTGGGACTAGTGTAGATGGGGCATGTTGGCCGTTGTGGGCAGGTGGGACTAGTGTAGATGGGGCATGTTGGCTGGTGTAGGCAAAGGTGGGACTAGTGTAGATGGGGCATGTTGGCCGTTGTGGGCAGGTGGGACTAGTGTAGATGGGGCATGTTTGTCGGTGTGGGCAAAGGTGGGACTAGTGTTGATGGGGCATGTTGGTCGGTGTGGGCAGGTGGGACTAGTGTAGATGGGGCATGTTGGTCGGTGTGGGCAAAGGTGGGACTAGTGTTGATGGGGCATGTTGGTCGGTGTGGGCAGGTGGGACTAGTGTAGATGGGGCATGTTGGTCGGTGTGGGCAAAGGTGGGACTAGTGTAGATGGGGCATTTGGCCGTTGTGGGCAAAGGTGGGACTAGTGTTGATGGGGCATGTTGGTCGGTGTGGGCAGGTGGGACTAGTGTAGATGGGGCATGTTGGTCGCTGTGGGCGGGTGGGACTAGTGAAGATGGGGCATGTTGGTCGGTGTGGGCAAAGGTGGGACTAGTGTTGATGGGGCATGTTGATCGCTGTGGGCGGGTGGGACTAGTGAAGATGGGGCATGTTGGTCGGTGTGGGACTAGTGTAGATGGGGCATGTTGGTCGGTGTGGGCAGTTGGGACTAGTGTAGATGGGGCATGTTGGCCGGTGTGGGCAAGTGGGACTAGTGTAGATGGGGCATGTTGGTCGGTGTGGGCAGGTGGGAGTAGTGTAGATGGGGCATGTTGGTCGGTGTGGGCAAAGGTGGGACTAGTGTAGATGGGGCATGTTGGTCGGTGTGGGGCAGGTGGGACTAGTGTAGATGGGGCATGTTGGCCGCTGTGGGCAGGTGGGACTAGTGTAGATGGGGCATGTTTGTCGGTGTGGGACTAGTGTAGATGGGGCATGTTGGCCGTTGTGGGCAAAGGTGGGACTAGTGTAGATGCGGCATGTTGGTCGCTGTGGGCAGGTGGGACTAGTGTAGATGGGGCATGTTGGCTGGTGTAGGCAAAGGTGGGACTAGTGTAGATGGGGCATGTTGGCCGTTGTGGGCAGGTGGGACTAGTGTAGATGGGGCATGTTGGCTGGTGTAGGCAAAGGTGGGACTAGTGTAGATGGGGCATGTTGGCCGTTGTGGGCAGGTGGGACTAGTGTTGATGGGGCATGTTGGTCGGTGTGGGCAGGTGGGACTAGTGTAGATGGGGCATGTTGGTCGCTGTGGGCGGGTGGGACTAGTGAAGATGGGGCATGTTGGTCGGTGTGGGCAAAGGTGGGACTAGTGTTGATGGGGCATGTTGATCGCTGTGGGCGGGTGGGACTAGTGAAGATGGGGCATGTTGGTCGGTGTGGGACTAGTGTAGATGGGGCATGTTGGTCGGTGTGGGCAGTTGGGACTAGTGTAGATGGGGCATGTTGGCCGGTGTGGGCAAGTGGGACTAGTGTAGATGGGGCATGTTGGCCGTTGTGGGCAAAGGTGGGACTAGTGTAGATGGGGCATGTTGGTCGGTGTGGGCAGGTGGGAGTAGTGTAGATGGGGCATGTTGGTCGGTGTGGGCAAAGGTGGGACTAGTGTAGTTGGGGCATGTTGGCCGTTGTGAGCAGGTGGGACTAGTGTAGATGGGGCATGTTGGTCGGTGTGGGCAAAGGTGGGACTAGTGTAGATGGGGCATGTTGGTCGGTGTGGGCAGGTGGGACTAGTGTAGATGGGGCATGTTGGCCGCTGTGGGCAGGTGGGGACTAGTGTAGATGGGGCATGTTTGTCGGTGTGGGACTAGTGTAGATGGGGCATGTTGGCCGTTGTGGGCAAAGGTGGGGACTCGTGTAGATGCGGCATGTTGGTCGCTGTGGGCAAAGGTGGGACTAGTTTAGGTGGGGCATGTTGGCTGTTGTGGGCAAAGGTGGGACTAGTGTAGATGGGGCATGTTAGCCGATGTGGGCAAAGGTGGGACTAGTGTAGATGGGGCATGTTGACCGTTGTGGGCAAAGGTGGGACTAGTGTAGATGGGGCATGTTGGCCAATGTGGGACTAGTGTAGATGGGGCATGTTGGTCGGTGTGGGCAGGTGGGACTAGTGTAGTTGGGGGCATGTTGGCCAATGTGGGACTAGTGTAGTTGGGGCATGTTGGCATGATTAATATTTCCCTTCGCTCTGCGTTTGTCCACAGCTCCATCTTGGCGTCTCGATGTTGCTTCCGATGGAATCGCCGATGGGCGTGTGCGTGAAAGAGGAGGCTTCGCCCGTCCGCCCGGCTCGCCCGCACGCTTGCCCGTTGTGCGCCAAGACCTTCCGGTACCCGTGCCAACTGCGGCAGCATTGGAACCGCCACGCCCCGCGGGCGCCGACCGGCTCGCAGCTGTGCCCGCGCTGCGGAGAGCGCTTCCCCGACCGCCGCTCGCTGTGGCGCCACGGCCGGAAGGCCCACGACCCCCGGCGGCACGCCTGCCTGCTCTGCCCACGCTCCTTCGTGTACCCGTCCCAGCTGGACGCTCACCAGCGGGGCGCACACGGGCGAGAAGCCCTGCCCGTGCCCACAGTGCGGAAAACCGTTCGCCACCACGTCCGCCTTGCGCCGCCACGCCCTGGTCCACTCCGGAGAGCGTCCCTACCCGTGCCCGCAGTGCCCGCTGGCGTTCGCCCAGCGGTCCCATCTCAACGCCCACCTCCGCACGCATGCACGCCCGTGCCGTTGCCTTCCGTGCGCCATGGACTTCCCCGGGCCGCTCGAACTCCAAGCGCACTGCCACCGGGCACATCCCCGTGCCCGACAACGCCCCAACGCATGCCCGCTTCACGGGGCCCACCAGGGGGCGCTTTCTGGCCACTCCCCCGCCCCGCTCTCCCCCACAGAGGGAGAGAAGGTCAGAGAGAGACAGAAGATTATAGAGAGAGAGAGGGAGAGAGAGTGGGAGAGGGAGAGAGAGTGGGGGAGGGAGAGAGAGTGGGAGAGGGAGAGGGAGAGAGAGAGGGAGAGAGAGAGAGAGAATTATAGAGAGAGGGAGAGAGAGTGGGAGAGGGAGAGAGAACGAGAGAGAGATTCTCACCACCCTTGCAACTTCCCTGGAGAGAGAGAGAAGGTTATAGAGAGAGAGAGGGAGAGAGAGCGGGAGAGAGAAAGGGAGAGAGAGAGGGAGGGGAGAGAATTATAGAGAGAGGGAGGGAGAGAGGGAGAGAGAGAGAGAGAATTATAGAGAGAGGGAGAGGGAGGGAGAAAGAGAGGGAGAGACGAAGAGAGAGAGGGAGAGAGAGAGAGAGAATTATAGAGAGGGGGAGAGGGAGGGAGAGATGAAGAGAGAGAGAGAGAATTATAGAGAGAGGGAGTGGGAGGGAGAGATGAAGAGAGAGAGGGAGAGAGAGAGAGAGAATTATAGAGAGAGGGAGTGGGAGGGAGAGAGGGAGGGAGAGACGGAGAGAGAGAGGGAGAGAGAGAGAGAGAATTATCGAGAGAGGGAGGAGGGAGGGAGAGACGGAGGGAGAGACGGAGAGAGAGAGGGAGAGAGGGAGGGAGAGAGAGAGAGAACGAGAGAGAGATTCTCACCACCCTTGCAACTCCCCCATCCCGCTCACCCCCAGAGAGAGAGAGAAGGTTAGAGAGAGAGAGAGGAGGAGAGAGAGAGAGAGAAGATTATAGAGAGGGAGGAGAGAGAGGGAGGGAGAATTATACAGAGAGAAAAAGAGAGGGAGAGAGAGATAGATTCTCACTACCCTCTCCCCCCCACCTTCCCCGTTCCTCTATCTCCCTCCCTCTCCCCCCACCTCTCTCCTTCCCCCCCTCCCTCTCGCCCGCTCTCCCCCCTCCCCCCGCTTCCCCTCCCCCTCTCTCCCCGTCTCTCAGGAGGGCGACTCTGTCTCCCGCTCCCCCTCTCACCGGCGCCCCCCTCTCTCCCCCCCGCCTGCCCCGGCCCCTTCATCTGCTCGCGATGCGGGCGCGGTTTCGGCCGCCTTCTCTTCGCTGGGGGCGCATCGCTGTGCTGGCGTTGGCCGTGACCTTGGCCATGGCCTTGACCGTGACAGTGTTGACATTGACGTTGGCATTGGCCGAAGTCTTGACCGTGACATTGTTGACGTTGGCCATGGGCTTGACCGTGATGTTGTTGACGTTGGCCCTCACCTTGACCGTGATGTTGGCCGTGACCTTGGCCTTGCCGGTTGACGTTGGCCATTGCCGTGACCTTGACGTTGACGTTGGCCATTGCCATGGCCTTGACCGTGATGTTGTTGACGTTCGCCATTGCCATGGCCTTGACCGTGACGTAGTTGACGTTGCCCCCTCACCTTGACCGTGATGTTGGACGTGACCTTGGCCTTGACGTTGGCCATTGCCATGGCCTTGACCGTGATGTTGTTGACGTTGGCCATTGCCACGGCCTTGACCGTGACCTTGACGTTGGCCCTCACCGTGACCGTGATGTTGGCCGTGACCTTGGCCTTGACGTTGACATTGGCCATTGCCATGGCCTTGACCGTGATGTTGTTGACGTTGGCCATTGCCATGGCCTTGACCGTGACGTTGTTGACGTTGGCCATCACCTTGACCGTGATGTTGGCCGTGACCTTGACGTTGGCCAAAGCCTTGACCATGATAGTGTTGACATTGACGTTGGACTTGACGTTGATGACATTGACGTTGACGTTGGTCTTGGCCTTGACATTGGTCCTGCCAGCCCCTGCCCCCTCTGCCCACCGTTGCCCACTGGCCACCGCTGCCCCTCCTGCCCGCGCCACTTCCGCTACCCGTCCCGCCTGGCGCTCCACCAGCGCTCGCACACGGGCTTGCGGCCCTTCCTCTGCGCGTCGTGCGGGAAGTCCTTCGCCGTCTCGTCCGCCCTGCTGCGCCACCGGCTGATCCACGCCGGCGAGCGTCCGTACGAGGTGCGTGGAGTGCGGGCGCCGTTTTACCCAACCCTCCCACCTCAAGACCCACCTCAAAGTCCACCGCGCCGCCGGGCAGCGCTGCTCCGTGTGCGGCCTTTCCTTCCCCAGCGCCGGCGGTCTTGCCCGCCACCGGAGGTGCCACCGCGGGCTGCGAGACGAGGACGGACCGCGCGGAACGGCGAACTGCGCCGCCAAGCCCAAACCGCCGCCGATCCACCGCTGCCAAATTTGCCAGAAGACCTTCCGCTACCGCTCGCAAGCCGTGAAGCACCTACGCGGGCACACGGGCGAGAAACCGTACCCGTGTACGCAGTGCGGCAAAGGTTTCACCGTCTCGTCCGCGCTCGCCAGGCACCGCCTCACCCACACGGGCGAGAGGCCCTACCGATGCCAGGACTGTGGCCGATGTTTCACGCAGTCGACGCACCTCAAGACTCACCAGCTACGCGTCCACCGTGCTCCGCGCGCGGCCCGCGCAGACGGGGAGCCCAGCGCGGTCTCGGAGGAGGGAGAGAACGGCGGGGAGAGGGGGTGGAGAGGGAGAGAGAGGCGGAGAGAGAGAGGGAGAGGTGGACAATGAGTGGGTGGGAACGTTCTGAGGAAGATTGAGGACGTTTTGAGAAAATTCGAGAAAGTTTGGGGAAAATTTCAGGGTTTTGAGAAAATTTTGGAAAGTTTGAGTGGGAGGGGAGGGAGAGAGAGAGAGGGAGGGAGGGAAGGGGAGAGAGGGAGGGAGGGAAGGGGAGAGAGAAAGAGAGAGAGATGGACAATGAGTGTGTGGGAACGTTTTGAGGACGTTTGAGGAAGTTTTGAGAAATTTGAGGAAGTTTTGAGAAAATTTTGAGAAATTTGAGGAAGTTTTGAGAA
>NC_135991.1:16879615-16919116 GCF_053455715.1 Rhinoraja longicauda
AACATGGGAACATGTTTCCTGCATCTAATATATATCCAATCTCTCTCTCTAATATATATATATGCATTTATCTCTCATAACAAGAGGAGTTGAGTATAGGAGTAAAGAGGTCCTTCTGCAGTTGTACAGGGCCCTGGTGAGACCACACCTGGAGTACTGTGTGCAGTTTTGGTCTCCTAATTTGAGGAAGGACGTCCTTGCCATTGAGTAGAGGAGCAAAGAGGTCCTTCTGCAGTTGTACAGGGCCCTGGTGAGACACACCTGGAGTACTGTGTGCAGTTTTGGTCTCCTAATTTGAGGAAGGACGTCCTTGCTATTGAGGCAGTGTAGCGTAGGTTCACCAGGTTGATCCCCGGGATGGCGGGACTGTCATACGAGGAGAGATTGGAAAGACTGGGCTTGTGTTCACTGGAGTTTAGAAGGATGAGAGGGGGATCTTATAGAGACGTGTCAAATTATAAAAAGGACTGGACAAGCTAGATGCAGGAAACATGTTCCCAATGTTGGGCGAGTCCAGAACCAGGGGCCACACAGTCTAAGAAATAAAGGGGAGGCCGTTTAGGACTGAGGTGAGGAGGAACGTTTCCAGTTGTGAATGTGTGGCCATTTAGGACCGAGATGAGGAGAAACGTTTCCACCCAGAGAGTTGCGAATGTGTGGCCATTTTCGGACCGAGATGAGGAGAAACGTTTACAGTTGTGAATGTGTGGGATTCTCTGCCACAGAGGGCAGTGGAGGCCGATTCACTGGATGGGTTGAAGAGAGAGTTAGATCGAGCTCTAGAGAGGGCTAGTGGGATCAAGGGGTACGGGGAGAAGGCAGGAAGAGAGAGAGAGAGAGAGAGAGAGAGAGAGAGAGAGAGAGAGAGAGAGAGAGGGAGAGAGAGAGAGAGAGAGAGAGAGAGAGAGAGACAATTAAGAATAGAGTATAAATCATTAAAACATTAAGAATACAATTTTTGGACATTTGAGTGAAATAAATCGGAGGAGAAAGACAACGAGCTTTTGGTTATTGAGCCGGGCTAATACTGGTGAAAGAAGCTGTTTGGGTTTAGAAACATAGAAAATAGGTGCAGGAGTAGGCCATTCGGCCCTTCGAGCCTGTACGCACCGCCATTCAATATGATCATGGCTGATCATCCAGCTCAGTATCCCGTACCTGCCTTCTCTCCATACCCCCTGATCCCTTTAGCCACAAGGGCCACGTCTAACTCCCTCTTAAATATAGCCAACGAACTGGCCTCAACTACCTTCTGTGGCAGAGAATTCCACAGATTCACCACTCTCTGTGTGAAAAAAACAATTCTCATCTCGGTCCTAAAAGACTTCCCCCTTATCCTTAAGCTGTGTGACCCCTTGTTCTGGACTTCCCCAACATCGGGAACAATCTTCCCGCATCTAGCCTGTCCAACCCCTTAAGGATTTTGTACGTTTCTATAAGATCCCCCCTCAATCTTCTAAATCCCAGCAAGTGCAAGCCCAGTCTATCCAGTCTTTCTTCATATGAAAGTCCCGCCATCCCAGGATCAATCTGGTGAACCTTCTCTGTACTCCCTCTAAGGCTAGAATGTCTTTCCTCAGATTAAGAGACCAAAACTGTACGCAATACCCCAGGTGCGGTCTCACCAAGGCCCTGTACAACTGCAGCAGAACTTCCCTGCTCCAATACTCAAATCCCCTCGCTATGAATGCCAACATACCATTGGCTTTCTTCACTGCCTGCTGCACCTGCATGCCTACTTTCAATGACTGGTGTACCACGACACCCAGGTCACGTTGCATCTCCCCCTCTCCTAATCGTGCAACGTGACCTGGGTGTCATGGAGCACCAGTCATTGAAAGCAAGCGTGCAGGTGCAGCAGGCAGTGAAGAAAGCCAATGGTATGTTGGCATTCATAGCAAGAGGATTTGAGTATAGGAGCAGGGAGGTTCTACTGCAGTTGTACAGGGCCTTGGTGAGACCGCACCTGGAGTATTGTGTGCAGTTTTGGTCTCCTAATCTGAGGAAAGACGTTCTTGCCTTAGAGGGAGTACAGAGAAGGTTCACCAGATTGATCCCTGGGATGGCGGGAGTTTCATATGAAGAAAGACTGGATAGACTGGGCTTGTACTCGCTGGAATTTAGAAGACTGAGGGGGGATCTTATAGAAACATATTAGATTCTTAAGGGGTTGGACAGGCTAGATGCGGGAAGATTGTTCCCGATGTTGGGGGAGTCCAGAACCAGGGGTCACAGCTTAAGGATAAGGGGGAAGTCTTTTAGGACCGAGATGAGAAAACATTTCTTCACACAGAGAGTGGTGAGTCTGTGGAATTCTCTGCCACAGAAAGTAGTTGAGGCCAGTTCGTCGGCTATATTTAAGAGGGAGTTAAATGTGGCCCTTGTGGCGAAAGGGATCAGGGGGTATGGAGAGAAGGCAGGTACGGGATACTGAGCTGGATGATCAGCCATGATCATATTGAATGGAGGTGCATACCGGCTCGAAGGGCCGAATGGCCTACTCCTGCACCTATTGGCTATGTTTTTATGTTTCTATGTCCCGTTTATTCCGACTCTTTGCTTCCTGTCCGCCAGCCAGTTCTCTATCCACATCAATACGGGGAGTGTTTCAAAGAGTTTGTGAGCCGGGGGTGAGAGGGTAGACAATAGACAATAGACAATAGGTGCAGGAGGAGGCCATTCAGCCCTTCGAGCCTGTACGCACCGCCATTCAATGCGATCATGGCTGATCACTCTCAATCAGTACCCCGTTCCTGCCTTCTCCCCATACCCCCTCACTCCGCTATCCTTAAGAGCTCTATCCAGCTCTCTCTTGAAAGCATCCAACGCACTGGCCTCCACTGCCTTCTGAGGCAGAGAATTCCACACCTTCACCACTCTCTGACTGAAAAAGTTCTTCCTCATCTCCGTTCTAAATGGCCTACCCCTTATTCTTAAACTGTGGCCCCTTGTTCTGGACTCCCCCAACATTGGGAACATGTTTCCTGCCTCTAATGTGTCCAATCCCCTAATTATCTTATATGTTTCAATAAGATCCCCCCTCATCCTTCTAAATTCCAGTGTATACAAGCCCAATCGCTCCAGCCTTTCAACATACGACAGTCCCGCCATTCCGGGAATTAACCTGGTGAACCTACGCTGCACGCCCTCCATAGCAAGAATATCCTTCCTCAAATCTGGAGACCAAAACTGCACACAGTACTCCAGGTGCGGTCTCACCAGGGCCCGGTACAACTGCAGAAGGACCTCTTTGCTCCTATACTCAACTCCTCTTGTTACGAAGGCCAACATGCCATTGGCTTTCTTCACTGCCTGCTGTACCTGCATGCTTCCTTTCATTGACTGATGCACTAGGACACCCAGATCTCGTTGAACTCCCCCTCCTCCTAACTTGACACCATTCAGATAATAATCTGCCTTTCTATTCTTACTTCCAAAGTGAATAACCTCACACTTATCCACATTAAACTGCATCTGCCATGTATCCGCCCACTCACACAACCTGTCCAAGTCACCCTGCAGCCTTATTGCATCTTCCTCACAATTCACACTACCCCCCAGCTTAGTATCATCTGCAAATTTGCTAATGGTACTTTTAATCCCTTCGTTTAAGTCATTAATGTATATCGCCCGCCTTCCTGGAGCTTGCTGTGTGCAGTTCCACAAGGGGGGGGGGTGGGGAGGGAGGGAGGGAGGGAGGGAGGGGGGGGAGGGGGAGAGTCACAGCGGACAACCTTCTCGGAGGATCGAACGGAGCGTTCCCAATGTCGAGCTTGGAGGCCGAACTGGAGCCGCGATGGAGAAGGCCAGAACGGACTCAACGATGGCAGTGGAGAATTGGAACATCGCTACCTGTGGCAGATTGTGTTCCCCTCAGTACATTGCCCTGGTGAGACCACATCTGGAGTCTGGTGTGCACATTTCTGGCCTCCTAATCTGAGGACGGACGTCCTCGCTATTGAGGCAGTTCATAACGAGAGGATTTCAGTATAGGAGCAAAGAGGTCCTTCTGCAGTTGTACAGGGCCCTGGTGAGACCACATCTGGAGTACTGTGCACAGTTCTGGTCTCCTAACTTGAGTTTAGGAGTAAAGAGGTCCTTCTGCAGTTGTACAGGGCCCTGGTGAGACCACATCTGGAGTACTGTGTACAGTTTTGGTCTCCTAATTTGAGTTTAGGAGCAAAGAGGTCCTTTGCAGTTGTACAGGGCCCTAGTGAGACCGCACCTGGAGTACTGTGTACAGTTTTGGTCTCCTAATTTGAGTTTAGGAGCAAAGAGGTCCTTCTGCAGTTGTACAGGGCCCTAGTGAGACCACATCTGGAGTACTGTGTACAGTTTTGGTCCCCTAATTTGAGTTTAGGAGCAAAGAGGTCCTTCTGCAGTTGTACAGGGCCCTAGTGAGACCACATCTGGAGTACTGTGTACAGTTTTGGACCCCTAATTTGAGTTTAGGAGCAAAGAGGTCCTTCTGCAGTTGTACAGGGCCCTGGTGAGACCACATCTGGAGTCTTGTGTACAGTTCTGGTCTCCTAATTTGAGTATAGGTGTAAAGAGGTCCTTCTGCAGTTGTACAGGGCCCTAGTGAGACCACATCTGGAGTACTGTGTACAGTTTTGGTCCCCTAATTTGAGTTTAGGAACAAAGAGGTCCTCTTGCAGTTGTACAGGGCCCTAGTGAGACCACATCTGGAGTACTGTGTACAGTTTTGGTCCCCTAAATTGAGTTTAGGAACAAAGAGGTCCTGCAGTTGTACAGGGTCCTAGTGAGACCGCACCTGGAGTATTGTGTGCAGTTCTGGTCTCCTAACTTGAGTTTAGGAGTAAAGAGGTCCTTCTGCCGTTGTACAGGGCCCTAGTGAGACAGCACCTGGAGTACTGTGTACAGTTCTGGTCTCCTAACTTGAGTTTAGGAGTAAAGAGGTCCTTCTGCAGTTGTACAGGGCCCTGGTGAGACCACATCTGGAGTACTGTGCACAGTTTTAGTCCCCTAATTTGAGTTTAGGAGCAAAGAGATCCTTCTGCAGTTGTACAGGGCCCTGGTGAGACCACATCTGGAGTCTTGTGTGCACAGTTTTGGTCTCCTAATTTGAGGAAGGATGTCCTTGTTATTGAGGCAGTGCAGCGTAGGTTCATAACGAGAGGATTTCAGTATAGGAGCAAAGAGGTCCTTCTGCAGTTGTACAGGGCCCTGGTGAGACCACATCTGGAGTATTGTGTACAGTTTTGGTCCCCTAATTTGAGTTTAGGAACAAAGAGGTCCTTCTGCAGTTGTACAGGGTCCTAGTGAGACCGCACCTGGAGTACTGTGTACAGTTCTGGTCTCCTAACTTGAGTTTAGGAGTAAAGAGGTCCTTCTGCCGTTGTACAGGGCCCTAGTGAGACAGCACCTGGAGTACTGTGTACAGTTCTGGTCTCCTAACTTGAGTTTAGGAGTAAAGAGGTCCTTCTGCAGTTGTACAGGGCCCTGGTGAGACCACATCTGGAGTACTGTGCACAGTTTTGGTCTCCTGATTTGAGTTTAGGAGCAAAGAGGTCCTTCTGCAGTTGTACAGGGCCCTGGCGAGACCACATCTGGAGTACTGTGCACAGTTTTGCTCTCCTAATTTGAGGAAGGACGTCCTTGTTATTGAGGCAGTGCAGCGTAGGTTCATAGCGAGAGGATTTCAGTATAGGAGCAAAGAGGTCCTTCTGCAGTTGTACAGGGCCCTGGTGAGACCACATCTGGAGTATTGTGTACAGTTTTGGTCTCCTAATTTGAGTTTAGGAGCAAAGAATTCCTTCTGCAGTTGTACAGGTCCCTGGTGAGACCACATCTGGAGTACTGTGTACAGTTTTGATCTCCTAATTTGAATTTAGGAGCAAAGAGGTCCTTCTGCAGTTGTACAGGGTCCTAGTGAGACTGCACCTGGAGTACTGTGTACAGTTCTGGTCTCCTAACTTGAGTTTAGGAGTAAAGAGGTCCTTCTGCAGTTGTACAGGGCCCTGGCGAGACCACATCTGGAGTACTGTGCACAGTTCTGGTCTCCTAATTTGAGTATAGGTGTGAAGAGGTCCTTCTGCAGTTGTACAGGGCCCTAGTGACACCACATCTGGAGTACTGTGCACAGTTTTGGTCTCCTGATTTGAGTTTAGGAGCAAAGAGGTCCTTCTGCAGTTGTACAGGGCCCTGGTGAGACCGCACCTGGAGTACTGTGTACAGTTTTGGTCTCCTAACTTGAGTTTAGGAGTAAAGAGGTCCTTCTGCAGTTGTACAGGGCCCTGGCGAGACCACATCTGGAGTACTGTGCACAGTTTTGCTCTCCTAATTTGAGGAAGGACGTCCTTGTTATTGAGGCAGTGCAGCGTAGGTTCATAGCGAGAGGATTTCAGTATAGGAGCAAAGAGGTCCTTCTGCAGTTGTACAGGGCCCTGGTGAGACCACATCTGGAGTACTGTGTACAGTTTTGGTCTCCTAATTTGAGTTTAGGAGCAAAGAGGTCATTCTGCAGTTGTACAGGGCCCTGGTGAGATCACATCTGGATAACTATGCACAGTTTTGGTCTCCTAATTTGAGTTTAGGAGCAAAGAGGTCCTTCTGCAGTTGTACAGGGCCCTGGTGAGACCACATCTGGAGTACTGTTTACAGTTCTGGTTTCCTAATTTGAGGAAGGACGTCCTGGCTATTGAGGCAGTGCAGCATAGGTTCATAACGAGAGGATATCTCATATATATCCAATCTCTCTGATATATATATATATCTATATCTATCATATCTCTCATATATCTAATATATATCCATTCTCTCTCTCTAATATATATATATATGTATATATCTCAATATATCTCTCATTTATATCCCTAGAAACATAGAAAATAGGTGCATGAGTAGGCCATTCGGCCCTTCAAGCCTGTACGCACCGTCATTCAATATGATCATGGCTGATTATCCAGCTCAGTATCCCGTATCTGCCTTCTCTCCATACCCCCTGATCCCTTTAGCCACAAGGGCCACATCTAACTCCCTCTTAAATATAGCCGATGAACTGGCCTCAACTACCTTCTGTGGCAGAGAATTCCACAGACTCACCACTCTCTGTGTGAAGAAATGTTTTCTCATCTCGGTCCTAAAAGACTTTCCCCCTTATCCTTAAGCTGTGACCCCTGGTTCTGGACTTCCCCAACATCGGGAACAATCTTCCCGCATCTAGCCTCTCCAACCCCTTAAGAATTATATATGTTTCAATAAGATCCCCCCTCAGTCTTCTAAATTCCAGATATAAATAAGGGATAAATGAGAGGAGATCTTATCGAAACGTATAAGGTTATTAAGGGGTTGGACACGCTAGAGGCAGGAAACATGTTCCCAATGTTGGGGGAGTCCAGAACTAGGGGCCACAGTTTAAGAATAAGGGGTCGGCCATTTAGAACAGAGATGAGGAAAAACCTTTTCAGTCGGAGAGTTGTGAATCTGTGCCTCAGAGGGCAGTGGAGGCCAATTCACTGAATACATTCAAGAGAGAGCTAGATAGAGCTCTTAAGGATAGCGGAGTCAGGGGGTATGGGGAGAAGTCAGGAACGGGGTACTGATTGAGAATGATCAGCCATGATCACATTGAATGGCGGTGCGTACAGGCTCGTAGGGCCGAATGGCCTCCTCCTGCACCTATTGTCTATTGTCTATCTCTCTCATTTATATCTCATATATATCTCTATATGTGACTATATCTCTATATCGTCATTATGTGACTGGATCCTGGACTTCCTGCTGGAACGACCGCAGGCAGTGAGAATGGGCCCCGCACCTGTCCTCCACTATCACCCTGAGTACCGGCACACCACAGGGCTGTGTTCTGAGCCCCATGCTCTACCCCCTCTTCACACACGACTGTGTTCCTGCATTCGACACCAACACCATTGTCAAGTTTGCAGATGACACAACGGTGATCGGGCTGATCACCAACGGGGATGAACCAAACTATAGAGCGGAGGTGCAGAACCTGGCGGACTGGTGCTCGGATAACAACCTGTCCCTAAATACCACCAAGACCAAGGAGCTGATCATCAACTTCCGTAGGTCACATAACGGGGAATATGCCCCGATCTCTATCAACGGGGTCAGTGTGGAGAGAGTGTCCAGCTTCAAGTTTCTGGGCACTCACATTTCGGAGGGCCTAACATGGTCCAATAACACTGCTGCGCTGGTCAAGAAGGCACAGCAAAGACTTCTACTTAAGAACACTGAAAAAGTCTGGTCTACCCCAACAGCTGCTGAAGACCTTCTACCGCTGCACCATAGAGAGCATCCTAACGCATGGCATCCCTGTGTGGTACCTCAGCTGCACGGAGGCAGAGAGGAAAGCTCTACAGCGGGTAGTCCATAGAGCTCAGAGGGCCATCGGAACACAGCTACCAGACTTGGAGGGCACCTACAACACACGATGCCTCAGAAAAGCCACCAGCATCCGCAAAGACTCTTCACACCCCTGCAACAGTCTGTTCGAACTCCTTCCATCGGGCAGACGATACAAGGCCTTCTACGCCCGCACCTCCAGACTCAGGAAGAGCTTCATCCCCAGGGCCATAGCTGCTATGAACCGGTCCTGCTGAGCCGGATGGCCACAACGCATAGATCAACTTGCACTTTACCCTGTCTAAAAACTGTTACAACTGTTCGTTTCGTTGGGTTGCCGCTGTCTAAATTACCTAAATTAGTGCATCGTATGGGAGGCGCATTCCCAATCTCGTTGTACCCCTGGGTACAATAACAATAAAGATATATTGTATTGTATTGTATTGTATTGTATATCTCTCATATATCTAATATATATCCAATCTCTCTCTAATATATATATATATGTATCTATCTCAATATATCTCTATATCTCTTAAACTGTGGCCCCTGGTTCTGGACTCCCCCAACATTGGGAACATGTTTCCTGCCTCTAACCTGTCCAACCCCTTAATAATCTTATACGTTGCAACCAAACGAGAGTTTTAATAAGATCCCCTCTCATCCTTCTAAATACCAGTGTATAGACAATAGACAATAGACAATAGGTGCAGGAGGAGGCCATTCAGCCCTTCGAGCCTGTACGCACCGCCATTCAATGCGATCATGGCTGATCACTCTCAATCAGTACCCCGTTCCTGCCTTCTCCCCATACCCCCTCACTCCGCTATCCTTAAGAGCTCTATCCAGCTCTCTCTTGAAAGCATCCAACGCACTGGCCTCCACTGCCTTCTGAGGCAGAGAATTCCACACCTTCACCACCCTCTGACTGAAAAAGTTCTTCCTCATCTCCGTTCTAAATGGCCTACCCCTTATTCTCAAACTGTGTGTGGCCCCTTGTTCTGGACTCCCCCAACATTGGGAACATGTTATCTGCCTCTAATGTGTCCAATCCCCTAATTATCTTATATGTTTCAATAAGATCCCCCCTCATCCTTCTAAATTCCAGTGTATACAAGCCCAATCGCTCCAGCCTTTCAACGTACGACAGTCCCGCCATCCCGGGAATTAACCTAGTGAACCTACGCTGCACGCCCTCCATAGCAAGAATATCCTTCCTCAAATTTGGAGACCAAAACTGCACACAGTACTCCAGGTGCGGTCTCACCAGGGCCCGGTACAACTGCAGAAGGACCTCTTTGCTCCTATACTCAAACTAGGAGACCAAAACTGCACACAGTACTCCAGGTGCGGTCTCACCAGGGCCCGGTACAACTGTAGAAGGACCTCTTTGCTCCTATACTCAACTCCTCTTGTTACGAAGGCCAACATGCCATTGGCTTTCTTCACTGCCTGCTGTACCTGCACGCTTCCTTTCATTGACTGATGCACTGGGACACCCAGATCTCGTTGAACTCCCCCTCCTCCTAACTTGACACCATTCGGATAATAATCTGCCTTTCTATTCTTACTTCCAAAGTGAATAACCTCACACTTACCCACATTAAACCGCATCGGCCACGCATCCGCCCACTCACACAACCTGTCCAAGTCACCCTGCAGCCTTATTGCATCTTCCTCACAATTCACACTGACCCCCCCCCCAGCTTAGTATCATCTGCAAATTTGCTAATGGTACTTTTAATCCCTTCGTCTAAGTCATTACATCTCTCATTTATATCTCTCTATCTGTCAAATATATCTCCATATCTCTCATATATCCAAAATATATCCAATCTCTCTCTCTCTAATATATATATATATATGTCTATAATCTCAATATATCTCCATATCTCCCATTTATATCTCTATATCTCCCATTTATATCTCTATATTTCTCATTTATATCTCATATATATCTCCCATATCTCTCATATATCTAATATATATCCAATCTCTCTCTAATATATATATATATATATGTATATATCTCAATATATCTCTCTGTCTCTCATTTATATCTCATATGTATCTCTATATCCCTTATAGAATAGAATAGTTCCTTTATTGTCATTGTAACATGAGCCATGTACAACGAAATTGTAAAATGTCAGCCATTTATCTAATATATATCCAATATCATATCATATCATATATATACAGCCGGAAACAGGCCTTTTCGGCCCTCCAAGTCCGTGCCGCCCAGCGATCCCCGTAACATTAACACTATCCCACACCCACTAGGGACAATGTTTACATTTGCCCAGCCAATTAACCTACATACCTGTACGTCTTTGGAGTGTGGGAGGAAACCGAAGATCTCGGAGAAAACCCACGCAGGTCACGGGGAGAACGTACAAACTCCTTACAGTGCAGCGCCCGTAGTCAGGATCGAACCTGAGTCTCCGGCGCTCCATTCGCTGTAAAGCAGGAACTCTACCGCTGCGCCACCGTGCCACCGTCTCTCTCTCTCTCTCTCTCTAATATATATATATGTAGATATCTCAATATATATCTATATCTCATTTATATCTCCATATCTCATTTATATCTCTATATCTCCCATTTATATCTCTGTATCTCTCATATATCTATATATATATATATATGTATATATCTCAATTTGTTCACAAAGTGCCGGGGTAACTCAGCAGGTCAGGCAGCATCTCAGGAGAGAAGGAATGGGTGACGTTTCGGGTCGAGACCCTTCTTCGGACTGATGTCGGGGGGTCGGGACAAAGGAAGGATATAGGTGGAGACAGGAAGATAGAGGGAGATCTGGGAAGGAGGAGGGGAAGAGAGGGACTGAAGTTGGAGAAGTCGACGTTCATACCACCGGGCCGCAAACTGCCCAGGCGAAATATGAGGTGCTGCTCCTCCAATTTCCGGGCGGGCCTCACTGTGGCACTGGATGAGGCCCATGACGGAGAGGTCAGACTGGGAATGGGAGGGGGAGTTAAAGTGCTGGGCCACCGGGAGATCAGTTGCGTTAATGCGGACCGAGCGCAGGTGTTCAGCGAAGCGATCGCCGAGCCTGCGCTTGGTTTTCGCCGATGTGAATAAGTTGACATCTAGAGCAGCGGATGCAATAGATGAGGTTGGAGGAGGTGCAGGTGAACCTCTGTCTCACCTGGAAAGACTGTTTGGGTCCTTTGATGGAGTTGAGGGGGGAGGTAAAGGGACAGGTGTTGCATCTGGTGCGGGCGCAGGGGAAAGTGCCCGGGGTTAGGGCGGTTTGGGTAGGAAGGGACGAGTGGACCAGGGAGTTGCGGAGGGAACGGTCTCTGCGGAACGCAGAGAGGGGAGGGGATAATAATAATAATGATCCATTTATTTTATATAGCGCCTTATCGCATGCTCAAAGCGCTTTACAAAAACAATTAACATAGAAACAAACAGACAAACTATCCTGACGGAAAAGCGGCCAATACTCAACGCCAGCGTCCTCTCACGTCAGGGTCCGGCAGTAGACATTAAAAAGCACAAGACACACAGATATAATTTTTTACACAAAACAGCCATCACAGTGATTGCTCTAGGCATACCCTCACTGTGATGGAAGGCAAAGTCTTATCTCCTCCTCATTCTTCTCCCGTGGCGCCACGAGGTGATCGAGGCTCCCAACTTTTTGAAGCCCCCACCGGGCGATGGAAAGTCCCAGGGCCGAGCCGAGCCGAGCAGGCCGATGAAAGTCCTGAGCCCCCACCGGGCGATGGAAAGTGCTGCAGCCGAGCCACGCAGGGCGATGAGAGTCCTGAGCCCCCACCGGGCGATGTAAAATGCTGCGGCCGAGCCACGCAGGGCGATGAAGGGCCTGCGGGCGGGTTGATCGAACCTCGCGCTTCGGGGCGGTCGAAGCTGCTACGGCTGGGGCTCCCAAAAGCCGGTCGCCAGCCAGGGACCTGCGAGCTCCCGATGTTGCGGTCTGCAGGGCCCACGGCCGAAGCCTCCGAGATGGTAAGTCCAGGCCCTGCGACCGGAGTCTTTGGGGTCGATCCCAGCTGGAGGCCGCCGACTCCACGATGTTAGGCCGTAGCGCGAACGGAGATACGACACGGTAAAGGTCGCATCTCCGTTGAGGAGGAGATTTGAAAAAAAGGTTTCCCCCCAACCCCCCCCACCACCCCCCTACATACACAGAATTAAAAATAAAACATGTTCCCAATGTTGGGGGAGTCCAGAACAAGGGGCCACACAGTTTGAGAATAAGGGGTCGGCCATTTAGAACGGAGATGAGGAAGAACTTTTTCAGTCAGAGAGTGGTGAAGGTGTGGAATTCTCTGCCTCAGAGGGCAGTGGAGGCCAGTTCGTTGGATGCTTTCAAGAGAGAGCTGGATAGAGCTCTTAAGGATAGCGGAGTGAGGGGGTATGGGGAGAAGGCAGGAACGGGGTACTGATTGAGAGTGATCAGCCATGATCGCATTGAATGGCGGTGCGTACAGGCTCGAAGGGCTGAATGGCCTACTCCTGCACCTATTGTCTATTGTCTATTGTCTAAAACAAAACGTACATTTAACAACGACAATGACAAAAAACACAAAAAACCGGAGAGACTGCCGGTGAGCCGCAGCTGCAGAAAACACAGCCACGCCCCCAAAAATGGGAAGATATGGCCAGTGGTGGGGTCCCGTTGGAGGTGACGGAAATGTTGGTGGATGATATGTTGGATCCGCTGGCTGGTGGGGTGGAAGGTGGAAGGTATATATCTCAATATATCTCTATATCCCATAAAGAGCAACAAAAGTTAACTAAAAAGGCAATACGGGGAGAAAAGATGAGGTACGAGGGTAAACTAGCCAATAATATAAAGGAGGATAGCAAAAGTTTTTTTAGGTACGTGAAGAGGAAAAAAATAGTCAAGGCAAATGTGGGTCCCTTGAAGACAGAAGCAGGGGAATTTATTATGGGGAACAAAGAAATGGCAGACGAGTTAAACCGTTACTTTGGATCTGTCTTCACTGAGGAGGATACACACAATCTCCCAAATGTTCTAGGGGCCGGAGAACCTAGGGTGATGGAGGAACTGAAGGAAATCCACATTAGGCAGGAAATGGTTTTGGGTAGACTGATGGGACTGAAGGCTGATAAATCCCCAGGGCCTGATGGTCTGCATCCCAGGGTACTTAAGGAGGTGGCTCTAGAAATAGTGGAAGCATTGGAGATCATTTTTCAATGTTCTATAGATTCAGGATCAGTTCCTGTGGATTGGAGGATAGCAAATGTTATCCCACTTTTTAAGAAAGGAGGGAGAGAGAAAACGGGGAATTATAGACCAGTTAGTCTGACATCAGTGGTGGGGAAGATGCTGGAGTCAATTATAAAAGACGAAATTGCTGAGCATTTGGATAGCAGTAACGGGATCGTTCCGAGTCAGCATGGATTTACGAAGGGGAAATCATGCTTGACAAATCTACTGGAATTTTTTGAGGATGTAACTAGGAAAATTGACAAGGGAGAGTCAGTGGATGTGGTGTACCTCGACTTTCAGAAAGCCTTCGACAAGGTCCCACATAGGAGATTAGTGGGCAAAATTAGGGCACATGGTATTGGGGGTAGGGTACTGACATGGATAGAAAATTGGTTGACAGACAGAAAGCAAAGAGTGGGGATAAATGGGTCCCTTTCGGAATGGCAGGCAGTGACCAGTGGGGTACCGCAAGGTTCGGTGCTGGGACCCCAGCTATTTACGATATACATTAATGACTTAGACGAAGGGATTAAAAGTACCATTAGCAAATTTGCAGATGATACTAAGTTGGGGGGTAGTGTGAATTGTGAGGAAGATGCAATAAAGCTGCAGGGTGACCTGGACAGGTTGTGTGAGTGGGCGGATACATGGCAGATGCAGTTTAATGTAGATCAGTGTGAGGTTATTCACTTTGGAAGTAAGAATAGAAAGGCAGATTATTATCTGAATGGTGTCAAGTTAGGAGGAGGGGGAGTTCAACGAGATCTGGGTGTCCTAGTGCATCAGTCAATGAAAGGAAGCATGCAGGTACAGCAGGCAGTGAAGAAAGCCAATGGCATGTTGGCCTTCGTAACAAGAGGAGTTGAGTATAGGAGCAAAGAGGTCCTTCTACAGTTGTACCGGGCCCTGGTGAGACCGCACCTGGAGTACTGTGTGCAGTTTTGGTCTCCTAGTTTGAGTTTAGGAGCAAAGAGGTCCTTCTACAGTTGTACCGGGCCCTGGTGAGACCGCACCTGGAGTACTGTGTGCAGTTTTGGTCTCCAAATTTGAGGAAGGATATTCTTGCTATGGAGGGCGTGCAGCGTAGGTTCACTAGGTTAATTCCCGGAATGGCGGGACTGTCGTACGTTGAAAGGCTGGAGCGATTGGGCTTGTATACACTGGAATTTAGAAGGATGAGGGGGGATCTTATTGAAACATATAAGATAATTAGGGGATTGGACACATTAGAGGCAGATAACATGTTCCCAATGTTGGGGGAGTCCAGAACAAGGGGCCACAGTTTGAGAATAAGGGGTCGGCCATTTAGAACGGAGATGAGGAAGAACTTTTCCAGTCAGAGGGTGGTGAAGGTGTGGAATTCTCTGCCTCAGAAGGCAGTGGAGGCCAGTTCGTTGGATGCTTTCAAGAGAGAGCTGGATAGAGCTCTTAAAGGATAGCGGAGTGAGGGGGTATGGGGAGAAGGCAGGAACGGGGTACTGATTGATAGTGATCAGCCATGATCGCATTGAATGGCGGTGCGTACAGGCTCGAAGGGCTGAATGGCCTCCTCCTGCACCTATTGTCTATTGTCTATTGTCTATTTATATCTCTATATCTCATTTATATCTCTATATTTCTCATTTATATCTCTATATATCTCATATATATCTCCCATATCTCTCATATATCTAATATATATCCAATCTCTCTCTCTAATATATATATATATATGTTTATTTCTCAATATATGTGTCATATCTGTGCATTTAGGGCTAGATTGATGGTCATTACGTCACCATATCTGCGTACGCGCTGACGTCGGCGGGATACGGGAGACGCGCCGACGTCACGCGACCCCGTCAAAATGGCGGCCCCCGCGTTCCACCCCCGCTGGCGGCCGCCATTTTGTGCGGCGGCGGCGCCGGGAGGTTTGGGAAGCGGGATAGCAGCGGCGGGCGGGCCGAGCGGCGGCGGGAGTCGGCGCCGGAGGACGGGGCGGGGCGGGGGCGACGGGACGGGGGCGGCGGCGGAGGCGGGAGGGGCGCGGGCGCGGCGTCGGGGGGCGGAGGAAGAGCGGCCCCGCTGCCCGGGATAGGGGGCTTGCACGGGCGCGCGGGGGCGTCTGGGAAATTCAGCCGCCATTACTGGAGGCGAAATGCAATATGTCTCGTATATGTATATATGTGTGTACATCTGTCATCAAGATCAAGATCAAGATAGCTTTATTTGTCATCCAATATTGGACGAAATTCGGTCACCCACAGTCCAACAATAAAAGCATTAAATAGGCATTCAAATTACACAACCCCAAAAACACACAAAAAAAGAAACATCCATCACAGTGAGTCTCCTCCTCCAGTCCTCTCCTCACTGTGATGGAAGGCCACAATGTCTTTCCCTTCTCCTGCCGTCCTCTCCCGCGGTCAGGTTGTTGTAGTTGCAGGCCGCGCCGGACGGTCCGCAGCGGGCCGAGCCCAAGGCGAGTCGCAGCCGCTCCCGCAGCCTCCGAAGACGGCCGGCTCCGCCGATGATAAGTCCCATCCGGGGCGGGCGAACACGCTGCTGCCGCTGTTGCTGCACGTCGGGGCGGTCGTGGCTCCCGACATTGAAGCCCCCGCCCAGCAGAGAAATATCCCGCGGCATATCTTAGGCCGAGCCGGACGGTTAAATGTCCGCGACCCAAGCCCCGCGACCCGGGGCGGGCGAACCCGCTGCCGCTGCCGGAGCTCCCGATGTCGGCATCCACGCGGCCCGAGCCTAAGGCGAGTCGCAGCCGCTCCCGCAGCCTCCGAAGACGGCCGGCTCCGGTGGTGGTAAGTCCGATCCGCGGGCTCTGCGAACCAGAGCCCTGGAGGCCGACAGCTCCAGGAGTTGGGCCGGTGGTTGGGCCGCAGCAGGAACGGAGACACGGCCCAGAACACAAAGGTCGGGTCTCCGTTCGGAAGGGACACATATTTACAATGTTACAGTTCCCCCCCTCCCCCCCACATACACACATAGTACACAAACACAAAAACACCACATCACAACTACAATTAAGACCAAAAAACCCAACAAAAACATAAAGACAAATGGACCGCAGGTGTAGCCGCAGCTGCTAGGGCAGCGCCGCCATTTTGCATCTAGGGACAAATTGATGGTCATAAATTTATATATATATACACATATATATATATATATATATTAGAGAGATTGGATATTATATACTATATATATGTGTGTATGTATAATTGAATTCATATTGAATAGACAATAGACAATAGGTGCAGGAGGAGGCCATTCGGCCCTTCGAGCCTGTACGCACCGCCATTCAATGTGATCATGGCTGATGTATGTATATATATATACAATTTATTCACAAAATGCTGGAGTAACTCAGCGGGTCAGGCAGCATCTCGGGAGAGAAGGAATGGGTGACGTTTCGGGTCGAGACCCTTCTTCAGACTGATGTCGGGGGTGGGACAAAGGAAGGATATAGGTGGAGACAGGAAGATAGAGGGAGATCTGGGAAGGAGGAGGGGAAGAGAGGGACTGAGGAGCTATCTGAAGTTGGAGAAGTCGACGTTCATACCACCGGGCCGCAAACTGCCCAGGCGAAATATGAGGTGCTGCTCCTCCAATTTCCGGCGGGCCTCACCATGGCACTGGAGGAGGCCCATGACAGAGAGGTCAGACTGGGAATGGGAGGGGGAGTTAAAGTGCTGGGCCACCGGGAGATCAGTTGCGTATATACAATCTCTCTAATATATATACACATACACACCCACACACATATATATATCATATCATCATATCATATATATACAGCCGGAAACAGGCCTTTTCGGCCCTCCAAGTCCGTGCCGCCCAGCGATCCCCGCACATTAACACTATCCTACACCCACGAGGGACAATGTTTACATTTACCCAGCCACTTAACCTACATACCTGTACGTCTTTGGAGTGTGGGAGGAAACCGAAGATCTCGGAGAAAACCCACGCAGGTCACGGGGAGAACGTACAAACTCCTTACAGTGCAGCACCCGTAGTCAGGATCGAACCTGAGTCTCCGGCGCTGCATTCGCTGTAAAGCAGCAACTCTACCGTGCCGCCCTATATAGATTGTATATATTTATATATATATATATATACAATCTATCTCTAATATATATATATATACACACAATAGACAATAGACAATAGACAATAGGTGCAGGAGGAGGCCATTCAGCCCTTCGAGCCTGTACGCACCACCATTCAATGCGATCATGGCTGATCACTCTCAATCAGTACCCCGTTCCTGCCTTCTCCCCATACCCCCTCACTCCGCTATCCTTAAGAGCTCTATCCAGCTCTCTCTTGAAAGCACCCAACGAACTGGCCTCCACTGCCTTCTGAGGCAGAGAATTCCACACCTTCACCACTCTCTGACTGAAAAAGTTCTTCCTCATCTCCGTTCTAAATGGCCTACCCCTTATTCTCAAACTGTGGCCCCTTGTTCTGGACTCCCCCAACATTGGGAACATGTTATCTGCCTCTAATGTGTCCAATCCCCTAATTATCTTATATGTTTCAATAAGATCCCCCCTCATCCTTCTAAATTCCAGTGTATACAAGCCCAATCGCTCCAGCCTTTCAACGTACGACAGTCCCGCCATTCCGGGAATTAACCTAGTGAACCTACGCTGCACGCCCTCCATAGCAAGAACATCCTTCCTCAAATTTGGAGACCAAAACTGCACACAGTACTCCAGGTGCGGTCTCACCAGGGCCCGGTACAACTGTAGAAGGACCTCTTTGCTCCTATACTCAACTCCTCTTGTTACGAAGGCCAACATGAAGGCCATTGGCTTTCTTCACTGCCTGCTGTACCTGCATGCTTCCTTTCATTGACTGATGCACTAGGACACCCAGATCTCGTTGAACTCCCCCTCCTCCTAACTTGACACCATTCAGATAATAATCTGCCTTTCTATTCTTACTTCCAAAGTGGATAACCTCACACTTATCCACATTAAACTGCATCTGCCATGTATCCGCCCACTCACACAACCTGTCCAAGTCACCCTGCAGCCTTATTGCATCTTCCTCACAATTCACACTACCCCCCAAATTTAGATTGTATATATATATAGATTGTATATATATATACAATCTCTCTAATATATATATACACATACACACATACACACCCACACACATATATATAGATTGTATATATATATAGATTGTATATATATATACAATCTCTCTAATATATATATACACATACACACATACACACCCACACACATATATATAGATTGTATATATTTATATACACATATAGGGCGGCACGGTGGCGCAGCGGTAGAGTTGCTGCTTTACAGCGAATGCAGCGCCGGAGACACAGGTTCGATCCTGACTACGGGTGCTGCGCCGTAAGGAGTTCGTACGTTCTCCCCGTGACCTGCGTGGGTTTTCTCCGAGATCTTCGGTTTCCTCCCACACTCCAAAGACGTACAGGTATGTAGGTTAATTGGCTGGGTAAAATGTAAAAAATTGTCCCTAGTGGGTGTAGGATAGTGTTAATGTACGGGGGTCGCTGGGCGGCACGGACTTGGAGGGCCGAAAAGGCCTGTTTCCGGCTGTAGATGATATGATATGATATATATACACATACACATATACACACCCACACACATATATAACATATAACATATAACAACTACAGCATGGAAACAGGCCTGTCCGGCCCTACCAGTCCACGCCGACCACTCTCTCTGACCTAGTCTCATCTACCTGCACCCAGACCATAACCCTCCAATCCCCTCCTATCCATATACCTATCCATATACCCATCCATATACCTATCCATATACCTATCCAATTTACTCTTAAATAATAAAATCGAGCCAGCCTCCACCACTTCCACCGGAAGCCCAATCCATACAGCCACAACCCTCTGAGTAAAGAAGTTCCCCCTCATGTTACCCCCCCTAAACCTTTGTCCCTCAATTCTGAAGCTATGTCCCCTTGTTGGAATCTTCCCCACTCTCAAAGGGAAAAGCCTACCCACGTCAACTCTGTCCGTCCCTCTCAAAATTTTAAAAACCTCTATCAAGTCCCCCCTCGACCTTCTACGCTCCAAAGAATAAAGACCCAACCTGTTCAACCTCTCTCTGTAGCCTAAGTGCTGAAACCCAGGCAACATTCTAGTAAATCTCCTCTGTACCCTCTCCATTTTGTCGATATCCTTCCTATAATTTGGCGACCAGAACTGCACGCCATACTCCAGATTCGGCCTCACCAATGCCCTGTACAATTTCAACATTACATCCCAACTTCTATACTCGATGCTCTGATTTATAAAGGCAAGCATACCAAACGCCCTCTTCACCACCCTATCCACATGAGATTCCACCTTCAGGGAACAATGCACAGTTATTCCCAGATCCCTCTGTTCCACTGCATTCCTCAATTCCCTACCATTTACCCTGTACGTCCTATTTTGATTTGTCCTACCAAATTTATATATATATATACAATCTCTAATATATACACACACACACACACATATCTATCTATCTAAACATAGGACAAAAAGTAAGGACATTTGTGTTTGGTAGATTATTGAGTATATGGGTTGCGCCCATGAAAAATTTGCCAAATCTTCTCTGCCAATGCCAAACAGCTTATTCTGCTGTTGCTATTGACTCTTGTTTTGAGCTTCTGGTACCCCCCGGGTGCTAACAAGAATGGGATACCATCCCACAACAGTGTGTGTGACCAGGCTGGTGACCAGCATGAGGAGGAGGATGTGCCAGGCCGTTGTGGCTGTGTATTGGTTCTTCCACACGCTACTGTGGCTCCTGTTTATTAAATGAATAAATTGTTAAATTGCCAATATGTCTTGTTTCTTCAAGTCAAGTCAAGTCAAGTCAATTTATTTGTATAGCACATTTAAAAACAACCCACGTTGACCAAAGTGCTGCACATCTGACTAGGAACTTCAGACTTCAATCGTCCAATCCACCGAACAACACCGAACAAGAGTCGACGGCATTGGCAGAGAAGATTTCATGGGCGCAACCCACATACTCGGCTCTGCTGCTCACCCCACAAATGCATGTTCCTTACAAACGTGGCACCATTTAAAAGGGGAATAAACAGGCTTTCCAACGGTATAAGATTTATTGCCAAGAAGCATTGTTACAACAAAGAAATAATCTACCAAACACAAATTTCCTTACTTTTTGTGCTATCTATCTATCTATCTATCTATCTATGGAAGTAAGAATAGAAAGGCAGATTATTATCTGAATGGTGTCAAGTTAGGAGGAGGGGGAGTTCAACGGGATCTGGGTGTCCTAGTGCATCAGTCAATGAAAGGAAGCATGCAGGTACAGCAGGCAGTGAAGAAAGCCAATGGCATGTTGGCCTTCATAACAAGAGGAGTTGAGTATAGGAGCAAAGAGGTCCTTCTACAGTTGTACCGGGCCCTGGTGAGACCGCACCTGGAGTACTGTGTGCAGTTTTGGTCTCCTAGTTTGAGTATAGGAGCAAAGAGGTCCTTCTACAGTTGTACCGGGCCCTGGTGAGACCGCACCTGGAGTACTGTGTGCAGTTTTGGTCTCCAAATTTGAGGAAGGATGTTCTTGCTATGGAGGGCGTGCAGCGTAGGTTCACTAGATTAATTCCCGGAATGGCGGGACTGTCGTACGTTGAAAGGCTGGAGCGATTGGGCTTGTATACACTGGAATTTAGAAGGATGAGGGGGGGATCTTATTGAAACATATAAGATAATTAGGGGATTGGACACATTAGAGGCAGGAAACATGTTCCCAATGTTGGGGGGAGTCCAGAACAAGGGGGCCACACACAGTTTGAGAATAAGGGGTCGGCCATTTAGAACGGAGATGAGGAAGAACTTTTTCAGTCAGAGGGTGGTGAAGGTGTGGAATTCTCTGCCTCAGAAGGCAGTGGAGGCCAGTTCGTTGGATGCTTTCAAGAGAGAGCTGGATAGAGCTCTTAAGGATAGCGGAGTGAGGGGGTTACGGGGAGAAGGCAGGAACGGGGTACTGATTGATAGTGATCAGCCATGATCGCATTGAATGGCGGTGCGTACAGGCTCGAAGGGCTGAATGGCCTCCTCCTGCACCTATTGTCTATTGTCTATCTCTCGTATATCTTATATATATATATGTATATATCTCAATTTGTTCACAAAATGCCGGGGTAACTCAGCAGGTCAGGCAGCATCTCAGGAGAGAAGGAATGGGTGACGTTTCGGGTCGAGACCCTTCTTCGGACTGATGTCGGGGGGTCGGGACAAAGGAAGGATATAGGTGGAGACAGGAAGATAGAGGGAGATCTGGGAAGGAGGAGGGGAAGAGAGGGACTGAAGTTGGAGAAGTCGACGTTCATACCGCCGGGCCGCAAACTGCCCAGGCGAAATATGAGGTGCTGCTCCTCCAATTTTCCGGGCGGGCCTCACCATGGCACTGGAGGAGGCCCATGGCGGAGAGGTCAGACTGGGAATGGGAGGGGGAGTTAAAGTGCTGGGCCACCGGGAGATCAGTTGCGTCAATGCGGACCGAGCGCAGGTGTTCAGCGAAGCGATCGCTCGAGCCTGCGCTTGGTTTCGCCGAGATAGGTAAGTTGACATCTAGAGCAGCGGATGCAATAGATGAGGTTGGAGGAGGTGCAGGTGAACCTCTGTCTCACCTGGAAAGAATGTTTGGGTCCTTTGATGGAGTTGAGGGGGGAGGTAAAGGGACAGGTGTTGCATCTGGTGCGGGCGCAGGGGAAAGTGCCCGGGGTTGGGGCGGTTTGGGTAGGAAGGGACGAGTGGACCAGGGAGTTGCGGAGGGAACGGTCTCTGTGGAACGCAGAGAGGGGAGGGGATGGGAAGATGTGGCCAGTGGTGGGGTCCCGTTGTAGGTGACGGAAATGTTGGCGGATGATATGTTGGATCCGCTGGCTGGTGGGGGGGTGGAAGGTGAGGACGAGGGGGATCCTGTCCTTGTTGCGAGTGTGGGGAGGGGGAGCAAGAGCGGAGCTGCGGGATGTGGAAGAGACCCTAGTGGGAGCCTCGTCTACAATGGAGGAGGGGAAGCCCCGTTTTCTGAAGAACGAGGACATCTCGGAAGCCCTAGTGTGAAACACCTCATCCCGGGCGCAGATGCGGCCTAGACGGAGGAATTGGGAGTAGGGGATAGACTTTTTGCAGGGGACCGGGTGGGAGGAAGTGTAGTCCAGACAGCTGTGCGAGTCGGTGGGCTTGTAGTAAATGTCCGTCACTAGTCTGTCTCCTGTGACGGAGATGGTGAGGTCCAGAGACGGGAGGGAGATGTCGGAGATAGTCCAGGTATATCTAAGGGCAGGATGGAAATTGGAGGTGAAGTGTATGAAGTCAGTGAGTTCTGCATGGGCGCAAGAGGTGGCACCAATGCAGTCGTCGATGTAGCGGAGGTAGAGTTCGGGGATGGGGGCCGGTGTACGTCTGGAACAGGGCTTGTTCGACGTACCCGACATAGAGGCCCATGCTAGGGCCCATTGCTACGCCTCTGGTTTGGAGGAAGTGGGAGGAGTCAAAGGAGAAGTTGTTGATATCTATCTATCTATCTATCTATCTATCTATCTATCTATAGATAGATATAGATATATAGATTTATATACATATATATATATAATGTATATAGACAATAGACAATAGGTTCAGGAGTAGGCATGTGCAGTGTGTGGGCATTCTTTGAAAATGTACGGGAGATGCATATCTGGTTTCTGGGTTGCACATCTGGGTCGGGGGCCCACTTTAAATGTAATCGCTGATGGCCATAAACGTGGCGGGGATTCGCACGCTTACCTGACCGCCTGCAATCTACCCGTCAAATGTCCCGACGGGTAAATCAATTGTGGTTAAACGGCATCTTCAAATGTCTCCACTTGTTTTAACATTAGGTGCCTCTAAATGCATCCCAAGAGAACCGAGCAAACCCGGGGACGGCGCGCGACAGGCAGCGCCCGCAATAGGCAACGATACCTGGCGGCAAAGCCGGCTGTCGGCGAGACATTTCACCGTGGTTGATTTTTTTCCCGGGGCACTGCCGAGATCCACTTCGATTCTTCGAAGACTCCTCACGATCGTGCCCAGTCACAGGCGGTTGCCTTAAAATCACCTGAGTGGGACAGTCCCAATGGACAACAGGCAACAGGTGCAGGAGGAGGCCATTCGACCCTTCGAGCCTGTACGCACCGCCATTCAATGTGATCATTCTCAATCAGTACCCCGTTCCTGCCTTCTCCCCCTGACTCCGCTATCCTTAAGAGCTCTATCTAGCTCTCTCTCTCGACTCGCTCGTTCTGTCTTGGGAGCTCTATCTCGAGCTGTATCCTTAAGAGCTCTATCTAGCTCTCTCTAGTTCTCTCTTGAGAGCTCTATCTCGAGCTCTATCCTTAAGAGCTCTATCCAGCTCTCTCTTGAATGCATTCAGAGAATTGGCCTCCACTGCCCTCCGAGGCAGAGAATTAATCCCCACAGATTCACAACTGGAAAAGTTTCCGTTCTAAATGGCCGACCCCTTATTCTTAAACTGTGTGTGGCCCCTGGTTCTGGACTCCCCCAACATTGGGAACATGTTTCCTGCCTCTAACGTGTCCGACCCCCTTAATAATCTTATACGTTTCGATAAGATCCCCTCTCATCCTTCTAAATTCCAGTGTATACAAGCCCAGTCGCTCCAGTCTTTCAACGTACGACAGTCCCGCCATCCCGGGAATTAACCTGGTGAACCTACGCTGCACTGCCTCAATAGCAAGGACGTCCTTCCTCAAATTTGGAGACCAAAACTGCACACAGTACTCCAGGTGCGGTCTCACTAGGGCCCTGTACAACTGCAGAAGGACCTCTTTGCTCCTAATCTCAAACTAGGAGACCAAAACTGCACACAGTACTCCAGGTGTGGTCTCACTAGGGCCCTGTACAACTGCAGAAGGACCTCTTTGCTCCGATACTCAACTCCCCTTGTTATGAAGGCCAACATGAAGGCCATTGGCTTTCTTCACTGCCTGCTGTACCTGCGTGCTTCCTTTCAGTGACTGATGCACTAGGACACCCAGATCACGTTGTACGTCCCCTGTTCCTAACTTGACACCGTTCAGATAATACTCTGCCTTCCTCTTCTTACCACCAAAGTGGACAACCTCACACTTATCCACATTAAACTGCATCTGCCATGCATCCGCCCACTCGCACAACCTGTCCGAGTCACCCTGCAACCTCATAGCATCTTCCTCACACAGTTCACACTGCCCCCCAGCTTTGTGTCATCTGCAAATTTGCTAATGGCCCTTAAGACGGAGGGATTAAAAGTACCATTAGCAAATTTGCAGATGACACAAAGCTGGGTGGCAGTGCGAACTGTGTGAGGAAGATGCTATGAGGTTGCAGGGTGACTTGGACAGGTTGTGCGAGTGGGCGGATGCGTGGCAGATGCAGTTTAATGTGGATAAGTGTGAGGTTGTCCACTTTGGTGGCAAGAACAGGAAGGCAGAGTGTTATCTGAATGGTGTCAAGTTAGGAACAGGGGACGTACAACGAGATCTGGGTGTCCTAGTGCATCAGTCGCTGAAAGGAAGCATGCAGGTACAGCAGGCAGTGAAGAAAGCCAATGGCCTTCATGTTGGCCTTCATAACAAGAGGAGTTGAGTATAGGAGCAAAGAGGTCCTTCTGCAGTTGTACCGGGCCCTAGTGAGACCGCACCTGGAGTACTGTGTGCAGTTTTGGTCTCCTAGTTTGAGTATAGGAGCAAAGAGGTCCTTCTGCAGTTGTACCGGGCCCTAGTGAGACCACACCTGGAGTACTGTGTGCAGTTTTGGCCTCCAAATTTGAGGAAGGACGTCCTTGCTATGGGGGGCGTGCAGCGTAGGTTCACCAGGTTAATTCCCGGAATGGCGGGACTGTCGTATGTTGAAAGGCTGGAGTGACTGGGCTTGTATACACTGGAGTTTAGAAGGATGAGGGGGGATCTTATGGAAACGTATAAGATTATTAAGGGGGTCGGACACGTTAGAGGCAGGAAACATGTTCCCAATGTTGGGGGAGTCCAGAACCAGGGGCCACACACACAGTTTAAGAATAAGGGATCGGCCATTTAGAACGGAGACGAGGAAAAACATTTTCACTCAGAGGGTTGTGAATCTGTGGAATTCTCCGCCTCAGAAGGCAGTGTTGCATTTTGGAAAGTCCAACATCGGCAGGATCTAGACAGAGTGTTGTAGAGCAGAGAGGGGTCTAGGAGCGCAGGTACACAGTTCCCAGGTGGACAGGGAGTGTCGTGGAGCAGAGAGGGGTCTAGGAGCGCAGGTACACAGTCCCCAGGTAGACGGGGAGTGTTGTGGAGCAGAGAGGGATCTAGGAGCTCAGGTACACAGTTCCCAGGTAGACAGGGAGTGTCGTAGAGCAGAGAGGCATCTAGGAACACAGTTCCCAGGTGTGTTGTAGAGCAGAGAGGGATCTAGGAGCGCAGGTACACAGTTCCCAGGTAGACAGGGAGTGTCGTGGAGCAGAGAGGCATCTAGGTACACAGTCCCCAGGTGTGTTCGTAGAGCAGAGAGGGATCTAGGAGCGCAGGTACACAGTTCCCAGGTAGACGGGGAGTGTCGTAGAGCAGAGAGGGATCTAGGAGCGCAGGTACACAGTCCCCAGGTGGACGGGGAGTGTCGTGGAGCAGAGAGGGATCTAGGAGCGCAGGTACACAGTTCCCAGGTGTGTTCGTAGAGCAGAGAGGGATCTAGGAGCGCAGGTACACAGTTCCCAGGTCGACGGGGAGAGTCGTAGAGCAGAGAGGGATCTAGGAGCGCAGGTACACAGTTCCCAGGTGTGTTGTAGAGCAGAGGGGGATCTAGGAGCGCAGGTACACAGTTCCCAGGTGTGTTGTAGAGCAGAGAGGGGTCTAGGAGCGCAGGTACACAGTTCCCAGGTGTGTCGTAGAGCAGAGAGGGATCTAGGAGCGCAGGTACACTGTTCCCAGGTAGACAGGGAGTGTCGTAGAGCAGAGAGGGATCTAGGAGCGCAGGTACACAGTCCCCAGGTAGACGGGGAGTGTCGTAGAGCAGAGAGGGATCTAGGAGCGCAGGTACACAGTCCCCAGGTAGACAGGGAGTGTCGTGGAGCAGAGAGGCATCTAGGAACACAGTTCCCAGGTGTGTTGTAGAGCAGAGAGGGATCTAGGAGCGCACGTACACAGTCCCCAGGTGGACAGGGAGTGTCGTGGAGCAGAGAGGGATCTAGGAGCGCAGGTACACAGTTCCCAGGTGTGTTCGTAGAGCAGAGAGGGATCTAGGAGCGCAGGTACACAGTTCCCAGGTGTGTTCGTAGAGCAGAGAGGGATCTAGGAGCGCAGGTACACAGTCCCCAGGTAGACGGGGAGTGTCGTAGAGCAGAGAGGGATCTAGGAACACAGGTACACAGTTCCCAGGTGTGTTTGTGGAGCAGAGAGGGATCTAGGAGCGCAGGTACACAGTCCCCAGGTGGACAGGGAGTGTCGTGGAGCAGAGAGGGATCTAGGAGCGCAGGTACACAGTTCCCAGGTGTGTTCGTAGAGCAGAGAGGGATCTAGGAGCGCAGGTACACAGTTCCCAGGTGTGTTCGTAGAGCAGAGAGGGATCTAGGAGCGCAGGTACACAGTCCCCAGGTAGACGGGGAGTGTCGTAGAGCAGAGAGGGATCTAGGAGCGCAGGTACACAGTCCCCAGGTAGACGGGGAGTGTCGTAGAGCAGAGAGGGGTCTAGGAACACGGTTCCCAGGTGTGTCGTAGAGCAGAGAGGGATCTAGGAGCGCAGGTACACAGTCCCCAGGTGTGTTGTAGAGCAGAGAGGGATCTAGGAGCGCAGGTACACAGTTCCCAGGTGTGTTCGTAGAGCAGAGAGGGATCTAGGAGCGCAGGTACACAGTCCCCAGGTAGACAGGGAGTGTCGTGGAGCAGAGAGGGATCTAGGAGCGCAGGTACACAGTTCCCAGGTGTGTTCGTAGAGCAGAGAGGGATCTAGGAGCACAGGTACACAGTCCCCAGGTGTGTTGTAGAGCAGAGAGGGATCTAGGAACACAGGTACACAGTTCCCAGGTGTGTTTGTGGAGCAGAGAGGGATCTAGGAGCGCAGGTACACAGTCCCCAGGTGGACAGGGAGTGTCGTGGAGCAGAGAGGGATCTAGGAGCGCAGGTACACAGTTCCCAGGTGTGTTGTAGAGCAGAGGGATCTAGGAGCGCAGGTACACAGTTCCCAGGTAGACGGGGAGAGTCGTAGAGCAGAGAGGGTTCTAGGAGCGCAGGTACACAGTTCCCAGGTGTGTTGTAGAGCAGAGAGGGGTCTAGGAGCTCAGGTACACAGTTCCCAGGTGTGTTGTAGAGCAGAGAGGGATCTAGGAGCGCAGGTACACAGTCCCCAGGTAGACGGGGTGTGTTCGTAGAGCAGAGAGGGGTCTAGGAGCGCAGGTACACAGTCCCCAGGTAGACGGGGAGAGTCGTAGAGCAGAGAGGGATCTAGGAACACAGTTCCCAGGTGTGTCGTAGAGCAGAGAGGGATCTAGAAGCGCAGGTACACAGTTCCCAGGTGTGTTCGTAGAGCAGAGAGGGATCTAGGAACACAGGTAGACAGGGAGTGTTGTAGAGCAGAGAGGGATCTAGGAGCGCAGGTACACAGTTCCCAGGTAGACGGGGAGAGTCGTAGAGCAGAGAGGGATCTAGGAGCGCAGGTACACAGTTCCCAGGTAGACGGGGAGTGTCGTAGAGCAGAGAGGGATCTAGGAGCGCAGGTACACAGTTCCCAGGTAGACAGGGAGTGTCGTGGAGCAGAGAGGCATCTAGGAGCACAGGTACACAGTCCCCAGGTGTGTTGTAGAGCAGAGAGGGATCTAGGAGCGCAGGTACACAGTTCCCAGGTGTGTTCGTAGAGCAGAGAGGGGTCTAGGAGCGCAGGTACACAGTTCCCAGGTGTGTTGTAGAGCAGAGAGGGATCTAGGAGCGCAGGTACACAGTTCCCAGGTGTGTTCGTAGAGCAGAGAGGGATCTAGGAGCACAGGTACACAGTTCCCAGGTGTGTTTGTGGAGCAGAGAGGGATCTAGGAGCTCAGGTACACAGTCCCCAGGTGCGTTGTAGAGCAGAGAGGGATCTAGGAGCGCAGGTACACAGTTCCCAGGTGTGTTGTAGAGCAGAGGGGGATCTAGGAGCGCAGGTACACAGTCCCCAGGTAGACAGGGAGTGTCGTGGAGCAGAGAGGCATCTAGGAACACAGTTCCCTGGTGTGTTGTAGAGCAGAGAGGGATCTAGGAGCGCAGGTACACAGTTCCCACGTAGACAGGGAGTGTCGTAGAGCAGAGAGGCATCTAGGAACACAGTTCCCAGGTGTGTTGTAGAGCAGAGAGGGATCTAGGAGCGCAGGTACACAGTTCCCAGGTAGACAGGGAGTGTCGTAGAGCAGAGAGGGATCTAGGAACACAGTTCCCAGGTGTGTTGTAGAGCAGAGGGATCTAGGAGCGCAGGTACACAGTTCCCAGGTGTGTTGTAGAGCAGAGAGGGATCTAGGAGCTCAGGTACACAGTTCCCAGGTGTGTTGTGGAGCAGAGAGGGGTCTAGGAGCGCAGGTACACAGTTCCCAGGTAGACGGGGAGTGTCGTAGAGCAGAGAGGGATCTAGGAGCTCAGGTACACAGTTCCCAGGTGTGTTGTAGAGCAGAGAGGGATCTAGGAGCGCAGGTACACAGTTCCCAGGTAGACGGGGAGAGTCGTAGAGCGGAGAGGGTTCTAGGAGCGCAGGTACACAGTTCCCAGGTGTGTTGTAGAGCAGAGAGGGGTCTAGGAGCGCAGGTACACAGTTCCCAGGTGTGTTCGTAGAGCAGAGAGGGGTCTAGGAGCGCAGGTACACAGTCCCCAGGTAGACGGGGAGTGTCGTAGAGCAGAGAGGGGTCTAGGAGCGCAGGTACGTTTCGAGCTCTACCCAGGCTCCGGACTCTGCTGGATTACTCCGGCGCCCTGCGGAGTCTCGCCCGACTTGTAGAGGATGGAACTAAGACCTCGGTAGTTTCCATTATTTTAAAAATTTTAATGAACATTCTGTCTGAATCAGAGACTTTAGAGAAAATCCTTTCACACAAAGACAAGGCATCGATCGCAGCTAACTACCGAATGAGATCGAACACAGACATATATAAATTTATATTAAATATATAAACAGACCATCAGGTGAACGAGTTTCCCCCTCACACTCTCTCTCTCCCTCCCTCCCTCTCTCTCTCCAATTCATTCACACATTCCCTCTCTCTCTCTCCATTAATTCACACTCTCTCTACAATTCATTCACACATTCCCTCTCTCTCCACCATTCATTAATTCACTCGCTCTCTCTCTACAATTAATTCACTCGCTCTCTCTCCACCATTCATTAATTCACTCCCTCTCTCTACCATTAATTCACACATTCCCTCTCTCCATTAATTCACTCCCTCTCTCTCTCTCTACAATTAATTCACTCATTCTCTCCACCATTCATTAATTCCATTAATTCACTCTCTCTCTCTCTACAATTAATTCACTCACTCTCTCTCTCCACCATTCATTAATTCACTCCCTCTCTCTCTCTACAATTAATTCACTCGCTCTCTCTCTCCGCCATTCATTAATTCACTCCCTCTCTCTATTAATTCACTCGCTCTCTCTCTACAATTAATTCACTCACTCTCTCTCTCTACAATTAATTCACTCACTCTCTCTCTCCACCATTCATTAATTCACTCACTCTCTCTCTCCGCCATTCATTAATTCACTCCCTCTCTCTCTCTACAATTAATTCACTCACTCTCTCCACCATTCATTAATTCCATTAATTCACTCTCTCTCTCTCTACAATTAATTCACTCACTCTCTCCACCATTCATTAATTCACTCCCTCTCTCTCTCTACAATTAATTCACTCGCTCTCTCTCTCCACCATTCATTAATTCACTCCCTCTCTCTCTACAATTAATTCACTCACTCTCTCTCCACCATTCAATTCACTCCCTCTCTCTACCATTAATTCACACATTCCCTCTCTCCATTAATTCACACACTCTCTCTCCACCATTCATTAATTCACTCCCTCTCTCTCTCTACAATTAATTCACTCACTCTCTCTCTCCACCATTCATTAATTCACTCCCTCTCTCTACAATTAATTCACTCACTCTCTCTCCACCATTCATCAATTCACTCCCTCTCTCTACCATTAATTCACACATTCCCTCTCTCCATTAATTCACTCTCTCTACAATTAATTCACTCACTCTCTCTCTCCGCCATTCATTAATTCACTCCTTCTCTCTCTCTACAATTAATTCACTCGCACTCTCGCTCCGCCATTCATTAATTCACTCCCTCTCTCTACCATTAATTCATTCACACACGTTCCCTTCTCCCTCTACTAACCTCTCACTCTCTCTCTCTCTCCGTTAATTCACTCTCTCTCTCTCTCCATTGATTCCCACGTTCCCTCTCTCTCTACCATTAATTCACACACTCTCTCACCATTAATTCCATTCACTCTCTCTCTCTCTCCACCACCATTCATTAATTAACTCCCTCTCTCTCCATTAATTCCATTAATTCACTCTCTCTCTCTCCACATTCATTCACACATTCCCTCTCTCTCTCTCTCCATTAATTCCATTAATTCACTCTCTCTCTCTCTACATTCATTCACACATTCCCTCTCTCTCTCTACATTCATTCACACATTCCCTCTCTCTCTCCATTAATTCACTCTCTCTCTACAATTCAGTCTCTCTCTACAATTAATTCATTCACTCTCTCCACCATTCATTAATTCACACACTCCCTCTCTCTCTACCATTCATTCACACACTCCCTCTCTCTCCATTAATTCCATTAATTCACTCTCTCTCTCTACATTCATTCACACATTCCCTCTCTCTCTCTCCATTAATTCACACACTCCCTCCCTCTCCCATTCATTCCAACACTCTCTCTCTCTCTCTCTACCATTCAATCACACTCTCTCTCTCTACCATAAATTCACACTCCCTCTCTCTCTACCTCTCTCTCTCTCCATTAATTCACACATTCCCTCTCTCCCTCTACCATTCAATCACACTCTCTCTCTACCATTCATTCACACACTCCCTCTCTCTCTAACCTCTCACACTCCCTCTCTATCCATTAATTCACACATTCCCTCTCTACCATTAATTCACACATTCCCTCTCTCCGCAATTCATTCACTCCCTCCCTCTCTCTCTCATTCATCACACTCTCTCTCTCTCTAACCTCTCACCCTCCCTCTCTCCATTAATTCACACATTCCCTCTCTCTCTCTCTCTACCATAAATTCACACGTTCCCTCTCTCTCTCCACAATTCATTCCCACATTCCCTCTCTCTCTCTCTACCATAAATTCACACGTTCCCCCTCTCTCTCCACAATTCATTCACACATTCCCTCTCTCTCTCTACCATTCATTAACACGTTCCCTCTCTCTCTCTACCATTCATTAACACGTTCCCTCTCTCTCTCTACCATTCATTAACACGTTCCCTCTCTCTCCACAATTCATTCACACATTCCCTCTCTCTCTCTACCATTCATTAACACGTTCCCCCTCTCTCCACAATTCATTCACACATTCCCTCTCTCTCTCTCTACCATTCATTAACACACTCCCTCTCTCCACCATTCAAACACACGTTCGTTCTCTCTTTCTCTACCATTCATTGACACACTCCCTCTCTCTCTCTACCATTCATTAACACACTCCCTCTCTCCACCATTCAAACACACGTTCGTTCTCTCTTCTCTCTCTCTCTACCATTCATTGACACACTCCCTCTCTCCACCATTCAAACACACGTTCGTTCTCTCTTCTCTCTCTCTCTACCATTCATTGACACACTCCCTCTCTCCACCATTCAAACACACGTTCGTTCTCTCTCTCTCTCTCCACAATTCGTTCCCACACGTTCCCCCGCTCTCTCCGCCCCGTCTCCCTCCCTCCCTCCCTCCCCCCCCGCCGCCCGCGTCACGCGCGCCCTCAAGGCGTGTCGCTGGCGTGTTTCTTAGCGTGACAATGCTGGTGCCTCCGTAAGTTGTCCAGCCTATTGTATGTCCTCGAGCAGACCGGGCAGGTGTACGGTTTGTTACCGGAGTGGATGGTCTCGTGGGCCCGCAGCGCCGAGCCCGAGGCGAAGGACTTGCGGCAAACCTCGCACTCGTACGGCCGCCCGCGGGCTGGCGAGGGAGCCCCGCCCTCGCCCTCCCGCCCCCCCGCCCCGTGGGCTAGCCCCACGTGCTCCTGGAGCGCCGAAGGGTCTTTGAAGAGCTCGGCGCACTCCTGACAGCGGCAGAGGCCTGCGCCCCAGGCCGGGAGGTGGCGCGGGACGGCCGGCTTTTCCTCCCCCTCCTCCCCTTCCTCCTTGCGCGCTCCCCCCCCCCCGCGCAGCCCGGCGCGGTCTTCCTCCGATTTCCCCGCCCCCTCCCCGTGCGTCATCTGGTGCTCGGTAAGGGCGGAGGAGTCGGCGAAGGTTCGCTCGCAAGCGTCGCAGCGGAAAGGGCGCTCCCAGGCGTGACGGAGACGATGCTGGGCCCGTGCGGTGTCGTCTGCCGCCGGCTCTCCGCAGTCGGGGCAGATCTCCCCCTCTCCCTCCCCCTCTCCCTCTCCCTCTCCGTCTCGTTCCCCCTCTCCCTCCTCCCCCCAGATGTGCAGGAGCCGGTGGGATGTCAGAGCGAAGGCGTCGGGCAGCGCCAGGCCGCAAATCTCGCACGGGACGGGCGCTGGCGAGACGGGGTTTGACGCGGAGGGGAGGGGGGAGGAGGGAAGGGGGGAGGGAGGAGGTGGCGGAGTCTCGTCTTGTCGGTCGGCCCCCGCGTGCCAACGCAAAGCCCGCCCGCAGCGGTGCTGGGCCAGATCGTCGGCGTTGGCGAACGAGCGCCCGCAAGCCCGGCACACGTTCCCGCCCGCCCGGGCGTGGCCCGTCCGGTGAGTCCGCAGGGCGGCGGAGGACACGAATCCATCGCCGCACAGCGTGCAGCGGAAGGGCCGGTCTCCAAGATGGACTCTCTGGTGGCGACGGAGGTTGTCCAGGCGGTTGTAGCTGCGCGGGCACGCCTGGCACCGGAAGGCGCGGTCCGCCGGCGGCGCGGTTCGGCGTTTGGGCCGCCCGGAGGCGCACCGGTGCCGGGAGAGTCCGGCCGCCTTCCCGAAGGACTTCCCGCAGTCGGGGCAGCGGTGGGCGGGCCGGTGCGTGAGAGCGTGGCGCCCGAGGGAGGCAGCGTCGCTGAAAATCTCGCCGCACGCCCGGCACTGGAGGGAGGGGCGCTGGTGGAGCTCGGAGTGCTCCCGGCAGCTCTGGCGGTCGGCGAACAGCGCCCCGCACGTGGAGCAGCGGAAACCCCGGCAGCGGTGGCGCGAGGCCGCGCGTGGGAGCGGATCTCCGCAGTCGGGGCAGCGCACGGCCGCGTGCCCGGCGCGGTGAGACCGCAGGAGCGCCGACGAGGGGAATCCGTCGCCGCAGAGCGTGCAGCGGAAGGGCCGGTCGCCGAGGTGGACCCGCTGGTGCCGGCGGAGGTTGTCCAGGCGGTTGTAGGAGCGCGGGCACGCCTGGCAGCGGAAGGACTTGGCCCCCGTGTGCACGGCCTGGTGGGCGAGGAAGGAGGAGGCCTTGGCGAAACGGCGGCCGCAGACGGCGCACGAGAAGGCGGGCGGGAAGGCGTTGGCGCCCACCGGGGCCGCGGCGTGGGCCGCCCGGTGCGTGTCGAGCGCGCCCAGATCCGGGAAGGCCTCGGCGCAAATCCCGCACTCGAAAGTCACTTCCGAGTGCGTCGCCGTGTGCGTCTGGAGTCTAGACAAGTCCGGGAATGTTTGGTCGCAAAGATCGCAGGCGTAACGCACGTCCGGGTGGGCCAGACGGTGGGTCTCCAAGCTAGACAAGTCCGGGAAGGTCTCTGAGCAGAGTTCGCACTGGAAGCTGACCTCCGGGTGGGCCAGACGGTGGGCTTGTAGTCTAGACAAGTCCGGGAACGTCTCGGAGCAAAGTTCACACTCAAACTTCACGTCTGGGTGGGCCAGACGATGCGTCTCCAGTCTAGACAAGTCGGGGAAAGATTCGGAGCAGAGATCGCACTGGAAATTCGCGTCTGGGTGGACCAGACGGTGGGCTTG
Source organism: Rhinoraja longicauda (assembly GCF_053455715.1). Taxonomy (NCBI): domain Eukaryota; kingdom Metazoa; phylum Chordata; class Chondrichthyes; order Rajiformes; family Arhynchobatidae; genus Rhinoraja; species Rhinoraja longicauda. The sequence goes on from NC_135991.1 coordinate 16,914,319, forward strand.
TAGTCTAGACAAGTCCGGGAAAGATTCGGGGCAGAGATCGCACTGGAAATTCGCGTCTGGGTGGACCAGACGGTGGGCTTGTAGTCTAGACAAGTCGGGGAAAGATTCGGGGCAGAGATCGCACTGGAAATTCGCGTCTGGGTGGACCAGACGGTGGGCTTGTAGTCTAGACAAGTCGGGGAAAGATTCGGGGCAGATTTCGCACTGGAAATTCGCGTCTGGGTGGGCCAGACGGTGGGCTTGTAGTCTAGACAAGTCGGGGAAAGATTCGGAGCAGATTTCGCATTGGAAATTCGCGTCTGGGTGGGCCAGACGGTGGGCTTGTAGTCTAGACAAGTCCGGGAAAGATTCGGGGCAGAGATCGCACTGGAAATTCGCGTCTGGGTGGGCCAGACGGTGGGTCTGGAGGCTGGCCAAGTCCGAGAAAGTCTCGCCGCAGGCCCCGCACTCCACCGTCACGTCCGGGTGGGCCAGGCGATGCTTCCCCAGGCTAGACAGGTCCTGGAACGTCTGCCCGCAAGTGTCGCAGCCGAAGGCGGAGTCTCGGTGGTCCAGACGGTGAGTCTCGAGCCGGGGCAAGTCCGGGAAGGTCTCCCCGCAAATGTCGCAGACGAACGCCACGTCGGAGTGGTCCAGACTGGGGTCGTCTGGGAAGGGCTCGGACTCCAGACGGGCGTCGGGGGGGACCAGCTGGGCGTCGGGGGGTCCCAGACGGGCGTCGGGGGGGACCAGGTGGGCGTCGGGGGGGACCAAGTGGGCGTCGGGGGGTCCCAAACGGGCGTCGGAGTGTCCCAGATGGTGCGTCTCGAGTTCTGGGAGCCCGGGGAACGTCTGTCCGCAAACATCGCACACGGCGCTGGGCTCCGTGTGGCCCAGGCGGTGAGTCTCGAGGGCCGAGAGCTCGGGAAAGGTCTCCCCGCACACGGGGCAGCGGAAGGCCACGTCCTCGGCGTCCGTGTGCGCCAGGCGGTGGCGGCAGAAGGCGGGCATGTCGGTGAACGTCTCTCCGCACGCCTCGCAGGGGAAGGTCATGCCCACGTGCGCCAGACGGTGGCTGGACAGGGCGGCGGGGCGAGCGAAGGTTTCTCCGCACAGCTCGCAGCGGTGGCGGCGCCGCGGCGAGGACGGCGGGGCCGCGGCAGACGGTCCGCCCCCTTCCCCGCCCTCCCCGCCCTCCCCGTGACCGCGCTGGTGCCTGCGCAAGTTGTCCAGGCGGTTGTAACTGCTCCCGCACGACAGGCAGCGGTACGGCTTGTGGCCGGTGTGGATGGACTGGTGGGCGCGCAGGGACGAGGGGACCCCGAAGGACTTGGCGCACACGGGGCAGCGGAAGGGCTTCTGCCCCGTGTGCGAGGCCTGGTGGGCCAGGAAGGTGGAGAAGAGGTTGAAGGTCTTGCGGCAGAGGAGGCACGAGAGAGGGCGCCTCGGTCGGCCGTGGGCGCGCTGGTGACGTTTGAGGTTCTCCGCGCGGCTGTACGCCCGCCCGCAGTCCGCGCAGCGGTGGATCTGGCGGTCGGCGATCTGGCAGCGGTGGGAAGCCAGGCGTGACGCGCGCACGAACGCCCGCCCGCAGTCCGCACAGCGATGGGGCTTCGCCGGCTGTTCCCCGACCCCGCCCTCGCGCCGATGGGTCTGCCGGTGACGGTCGAGCCTGGCCGCGTCCGGGAAGGCGCGGGCGCACACCGGGCAGCGGTGGAGCCGGGGCGGCAGCAGGTGGGACCGCTGGTGGCGCCGGAGGTTGTCCAGGCGGTTGTACGATCGGCCGCACGACGGGCAGGGAAAAGGCTTCTGGCCGCTGTGGATGGAGCGGTGGGCTAGCAGCTTGGTGGAGTGGGCGAACGAGCGGTCACACACGTCGCAGCTGCTCCGGGAAAGGGAGGGGGGGGGGGCGGGGAGGAGGTGGGAGAAGATTGGAGGAGATTTGAGGAAATTGGAGAAGATTGGGGAAGATTGGAGGAAATTGGAGAAGATTTGAGGAGATTGGAGAAGGTTGGAGGAAATTGGAGAAGATTTGAGGAAATTGGAGAAGATTTGAGGTTTAAGGAAATTGGAGAAGATTTAGGGAAATTGGAGAAGATTTGAGGAAATTGGAGAAGATTTGAGGAGATTGGAGAAGGTTGGAGAAAATTTGAGAAAAGATTGGAGATGATTTGAGGAAATTGGAGAAGATTTGAGATGATTGGAGGAAATTGGAGAAGATTTGAGGAGATTGGAGAAGATTTGAGGAAATTTGAGAAGGTTGAAGATGGGAGGATTCGAGAAGATTTGAGGAAATTTGAGAAGGTTGGAGAAGATGGGAGAAGATTGGAGAAGATTTGAGGAAATTGGAGAATGTTGGAGAAAATTGGAGAGGATTTGAGGAGATTGGAGAAGGTTGGAGAAAATTTGAGAAATTGGAGAAGATTGGAGATGATTTGAGGAAATTGGAGAAGATTTGAGATGATTTGAGGAAATTAGAGAAGATTTGAAACGATTTGAGGAAATTGGAGGAGATTTGAGGCAATTGGAGAATGTTGGAGAAAATTGGAGAAGATTTGAGGAAATTGGAGAAGATTAGAGATGATGAGGAAATTAGAGATTTGAAATGATTTGAGGAAATTAGAGAAGATTTGAAACGATTTGAGGAAATTGGAGGTTTGAGGAAATTGGAGAATGTTGGAGAAAATTGGAGAAGATTTGAGGAAAATGGAGAAGATTTGAGATGATTTGAGGAAATTGGAGAAGGTTGGAGGAGATTGGAGAAGGTTGGTGGAAATTGGAGGAGATTGGAGAAGATTGGAGTACATTGGAGAAAATTGGAGATTTGAGGAAATTGGAGAAGATTTGAGGAAATTGGAGAAGATTGGAGATGATTTGAGGAAATTGGAGAAGATTGGAGGAGATGGGAGGTTTGAGAAGGTTGGAGCAAATTGGAGGAGATTTGAGGAAATTGGAGAAGATTTGAGGAATTTGGAGAATGTTGGAGAAAATTGGAGCAATTTGGAGAAGATTGGAGGAAATTGGAGCAAATTGGAGAAGATTGGAGGAAATTGGAGCAAATTGGAGATTTGAGGAAATTTGAGAAGATTTGAGGAAATTTGAGAAAATTGGAGCAAATTGGAGAAGATTGGAGAAGGTTTGAGGAAATTGGAGGAAATGAAAGATTGGGGAAGATGGGAGACGAGGGGAGGAGATTGGAGAAGAGGGGAGGAGATGGGAGAAGTTGGGAGAGGGGAGGAGATGGGAGGAGAGGGAGGAGATGGGAGAAGTTGGGAGAGGGGAGGGGAAGAGAGGAGGAGATTGGAGGAGATGGGAGAAGGTTGGAGAAAATTGGAGCAAATTGGAGATTTGAGGAAATTTGAGAAGATTGAGGAGATTGGAGAAGATTGGAGCAAATTGGAGGTTTGAGGAAATTGGAGAAGATTGGAGAAGATGGGAGGAGATGGGGAAGATTGGAGGAGATTGGACAAGGTTGGAGGAGATGGGAGAAGGTTGGAGAAATTGGAGAAGATTTGAGAAGATGGGAGAAGATTGGAGGAGATGGGAGAAGTTGGGATAGAGAGGGGAGGGGAAGAGAGGAGAGGAGGAGATTGGAGGAGATGGGAGAATATTGGAGGTTAGAGAAAATTGGAGCAAATTGGAGATTTGAGGAAATTGGAGGAGATTGGAGGAGATTAGAGGAGATGGGAGTAGATTGGAGCAAATTGGAGATTTGAGGAAATTTGAGACGATTTGAGGAAATTGGAGGAGATGGGAGAAGGTTGGAGAAAATTGGAGAAGGTTGGAGGAGATTGGAGAGAGGAGAGGGGAAGGGAGGAGAGGAGATTGGAGATGGAAGAAGTTTGGAGGAGATGGGAGAAGGTTGGAGAAGATTTGAGGAAATTGGAGAAGATTTGAGATGATTTGAGGAAATTAGAGAAGATTGGAGGAGATTGGAGAAGGTTTGAGGAGATTAGAGGAGATTTGAGGGGGTTGGAGGAGATGGGGAAAAGATTGGAGGAGATGGGAGAAGATTTGAGAAGATTGGAGGTTTTAGGAAATTGGAGAAAAATTGAGGAAATTGGAGAAGATTTGAGGAGATTGGAGAAGATTTGAGGAAATTTGAGAAGGTTGGAGAAGATGGGAGTAGATTGGAGCAAATTGGAGATTTGAGGAAATTTGAGATGATTTGAGGAAGTTGGAGAAGATTGAGATGATTTGAGGAATTGGAGAAGATTGAGATGATTTGAGGAAATTGGAGAAGATTTGAGATGATTTGAGGAAAATTAGAGAAGATTGGAGGAGATGGGAGAAGGTTTGAGGAGATTAGAGGAGATTTGAAGGGGTTGGAGGAGATGGGAAAAGATTGGAGGAGATGGGAGAAGATTTGAGAAGATTGGGAGGTTTTAGGAAATTGGAGAAAAATTGAGGACATTGGAGAAGATTTGAGGAGATTGGAGAAGATTTGAGGAGATTGGAGAAGGTTGGAGAAGATGGGAGTAGATTGGAGCAAATTGGAGATTTGAGGAAATTTGAGATGATTTGAGGAAGTTGGAGAAGATTTGAGATGATTTGAGGAAATTGGAGAAGATTTGAGATGATTTGAGGAAATTTGAGAAGATTTGAGGAGATTGGAGGAGGTTGGGAGAGAGGAGGAGGAGAGGGGAGGGGGAGAGAGGAGAGGAGAGAGATTAGTCCTCAAAGTAACAAACGACATTCCTCCCACCAACCCCAAATTTCCCACCTCACCCTCTCCAACTTTCTCTCTCTCTTTCTCTCTCTCTCTCTCGTTCAATCTTTCCAAAACGTTCTCTCTCTCTCTCTCTCTCTCTCTCTCTCT
>NC_135991.1:16919616-16947256 GCF_053455715.1 Rhinoraja longicauda
TAAACTTTTGTGACGTCGTTTTTGAGATTGGGGGGGAAAAGGGGGAAATGGTTTTGGAGGGAGGGGAGGGTGGGGGAAAAGGGGGTAATAGTCTTCTCCAAAGCCCCAATTCCCCTTTGCCGATCGCTGGCACGATGATGTACAAATCTCTCTCCCCGCCCCCCGAATGCAATGATTAATAAATGTGGTCCAAGAAATATTGGTGCCTGTTTTGGTTCAATGGGCCTCGCTCGCTCGCAAGACAAGACACAGAGTGCTGGAGTAACTCAGAGGGTCGGGCAGCATCTGTGGAGGGAAGGAAATGGGTGGTGGATGGGTTGAGTTGGGTTGGGTTGGGGTTGGATTGGGTGAGTTGGGATGGGTTGGGTGGAGATTGAGTTGAATTGAGTTGGGATGGTTTGATTGGGTTGGGGTTGGGTTAGGTTGAGTTGAGTTGGGATGGGTTGAGTTGAGTTGGGTTGGGTTGAGTTGGGTTGGGTTGAGTTGGGTGGAGATTGAGTTGAATTGAGTTGGGATGGGTTGATTGGGTTGGGTTGAGTTGAGTTAAGTTGAGTTGAGTTGGGTTGGGTTGGGGTTGAGTTGGGTTGAGTTGAGTTAAGTTGAGTTGAGTTGGGTTGGGGTTGGGTGGAGATTGAGTTGAATTGAGTTGGGATGGGTTGGGTTGAGTTGGGTTGAGTTGGGTTGAGTTGAGTTGGGTTGGGGTTGGGTTGGGTTGGGTTGGGTTGAGTTGGGTTGGGTTGGGTTGGGTTGGGTTGAGTTGGGTTGGGTTGGATGGGTTGGGTTGAGTTGGGTTGGGTTGGGATGTGTTGGGTTGGGTTGGGTTGAGTTGGGTTGGGTTGGGTTGGGTTGAATTGGGTTGGGTTGGGTTGGGTTGGGTTGGGTTGGGTTGAGTTGGGTTGGGTTGGGATGGGTTGGGTTGAGTTGGGTTGGGTTGGGATGTGTTGGGTTGGGTTGGGTTGGGTTGGGTTGGGTTGAGTTGGGTTGAGTTGGATGGGTTGGGTTGAGTTGGGTTGGGTTGGGTTGGGTTGGGTTCGGTTGAGTTGGGTTGAGTTGGGTGGAGATTGAGTTAAATTGAGTTGGGATGGTTTGATTGGGTTGGGTTGGGGGTTGAGTTGGGTGGAGATTGAGTTGAATTGAGTTGCGATGGGGTTGATTGGGTTGGGTTGAGTTGAGTTAAGTTAGGTTGAGTTGGGTTGGGTTGGGTTGGGTTGGGTTGGGTTGAGTTGGGTTGGGTTGAGTTGAGTTGAGTTGAGTTAGTTGGGTTTAGTTGAGGTTGGGTTGAGTTGGGTGGGTTGGGTTGGGTGTGGTGGGTTGGGTTGAGTTGGGTTGAGTTGGGGTTGGGTTGGGATGGGTTGGGTTGAGTTGGGTTGGGGGTTGGGATGGGTTGGGTTGGTTGGGTGGGTTGGGTTGGGTTGAGTTGAGTTGGGTTGGGTTGAGTTGGGTTGGGTTGGGTTGAGTTACGTGACGTTTCACAGAGTGCTGGAGTAACTCAGCGGGTCAGGCAGCATCTGTGGAGAGAAGGAATGGGTGGTGGTTGGGTGGAGATTGAGTTGGGTTGAGTTAAGTTGGGTTGAGTTGGGTTGAGTTGAGTTGAGTTGGGATGGGTTGAGTTGAGTTGGGTTGGGTTGAGTTGAGTTGGGTTGAGTTGAGTTAAGTTGGGTTGGGTTGAGTTGAGTTGAGTTGAGTTGAGTTAAGTTGGGTTGGGGTTGAGATGAGTTGGGTTTGGGTTGGGTTGGGTTGGGTTGGGTTGGGTTGGGTTGAGTTGGGGTTGGGTTGGGTTGAGTTGGGTTGGGTTGGGTTGAGTTGAGATAGGTGACGTTTCACAGAGTGCTGGAGTAACTCAGCGGTCAGGCAGCATCTGTGGGGAACATTGATAGGTGACGTTTGGGGTCCAGACCCTTCTTCATACTGACGTCAGGGGGGCGGGACAAAGGAAGGATGATAGAGGATGGAGACAGGAAGATAGAGGGAGATCTGGGAAGGAGGAGGGGAAGAGAGGGACAGAGGAACTATCTAATGTTGGAGAAGTCTATGTTCATACAACTGCCCAGGCGAAATATGAGGTGCTGTTCCTCCAATTTCCGGTGGGCCTCACTATGGCACTGGAGGAGGCCCATGACAGAAAGGTCAGACTGGGAGTGGGAGGGGTAGTTGAGGTGCTCAGCCACCGGGAGATCAGTTTGGTTAAGGCGGACCGAGCGCAGGGTTGGTTTCGCCGATGTAGAGAAGTTGACATCTAGAACAGCGGATACAATAGATGAGGCTTGTATTCACTGGAGATTCGAAGATTTCCATGAGAACATAGAGCGCAAGATTAGCTAATGGCATGTTGGCCTTCATGACAAGAGGAGTTGAGTTGAGGAGCAAAGAGGTCCTTCTGCAGTTGTACAGGGCCCTAGTGAGACCGCGTCTGGAGTTTTGGTCTCCTAATTTGAGGAAGGACGTCCTTGCTATTGAGTAGAGGAGCAAGGAGGTCCTTCTGCAGTTGTACAGGGCCCTGGTGAGACCACACCTGGAGTACTGCGTACAGTTTTGGTCTCCTAGTTTGAGTTTAGGAGCAAAGAGGTCCTAAGTTTTGGTCTCCTAGTTTGAGGAAGGATGTCCTAGTTTGAGTCTAGGGGCAAGGAGGTCCTTCTGCAGTTGTTCAGGGCCCTGGTGAGACCACACCTGGAGTATTGTGTGCAGTTTTGGTCTCCTAACTTGAGTTTAGGAGTAAAGAGGTCCTTCTGCAGTTGTACAGGGCCCTAGTGAGACCACATCTGGAGTACTGCGTACAGTTTTGGTCTCCTAGTTTGAGTTTAGGTCCTTCTGCAGTTTTGGTCTCCTAGTTTGAGTTTAGGAGCAAAGAGGTCCTTCTGCAGTTGTACAGGGCCCTGGTGAGACCACACCTGGAGTACTGTGTGCAGGTTTGGTCTCCTAGTTTGAGGAAGGACCTCCTAGTTTGACTTTAGGAGCAAAGAGGTCCTTCTGCAGTTGTACAGGGCCCTGGTGAGACCGCACCTGGAGTACTGTGTGCAGTTTTGGTCTCCTAGTTTGAGGAAGGACGTCCTTGCTATTGAGGCAGTGCAGCGTAGGTTCACCAGGTTAATCCCCAGGATGGCGGGACTGTCGTACGTTGAAAGGCTGGAGCGACTGGGCTTGTATACACTGGAATTTAGAAGGATGAGAGGGGATCTTATGGAAACGTATAAGATTATTAAGGGGTTGGACCCTCTAACGTTAGAGGCAGGAAACATGTTCCCAATGTTGGGGGAGTCCAGAACAAGAGGCCACACAACCTCCACCCAACTTAACTCAACCCAACCCAACCTCCACCCAACCCAACCCAACCCAACCTCCACCCAACCCAACCCAACCCAACCTCCACCCAACCCAACCCAACCCAACCCAACCTCCACCCAACCCAACCCAACCCAACCTCCACCCAACCCAACCCAATCCAACCTCCACCCAACCCAACCCAACCCAACCTCCACCCAACCCAACCCAACCCAACCCAACCTCCACCCAACCCAACCCAACCCAACCTCCACCCAACCCAACCCAACCTCCACCCAACCCAACTCAACTCAATCTCCACCCAACCTTTCCAGTTGTGAATCTGTGGGATTAATTCTCTGCCTCAGAGGGCAGTGGAGGCCAATTCTCTGAATGCATTCAAGAGAGAGCTAGATAGAGCTCTTAAGGATAGAGGAGTCAGGGGGTACGGGGAGAAGGCAGGAACGGGGTACTGATTGAGAATGATCAGCCGCGATCACATTGAATGGCGGTGCGTACAGGCTCGAAGGGCCGAATGGCCTCCTCCTGCACCGGTTGTCTGTTGCCTATTGTCTAACGCCGAGCCTGCGCTCGGTCTGGCCGATGTAAATAAGTCGACATCTGGAGCAGCGGATGCAATAGGTGAGGTTGGAGGAGGTGCAGGTGAACCTGTGTCTCACCTGGAAAGACTCACCTGTTTGGGTCCTTGGATGGAGTCGAGGAAGGGGGGAGGAGGAGGTAAATGGGACAGGTGTTTGCATCTCGTGCGGTCGCAGGGGAAGGGGTTGGTTTGGGGTAGGAAGGGACGAGTGGACCAGGGGGGTTACGGAGGGAACGGCCTCTGCGGAACGCAGAGAGGGGAGGGGATGGGAAGATGTGGCCAGTGGTGGGGGTCCCGTTGTAGGTGACGGAGACGTTGGCGGATGATATGTTGGATCCGCTGGCTGGTGGGGTGGAAGGTGAGGACCAACATGCCCCATCTACACTAGTCCCACCAGTGGGCAGGTGGGACTAGTGTAGATGGGGCATGTTGGCCGGTGTGGGACTAGTGTAGATGGGGCATGTTGGCCGGTGTGGGCAAAGGTGGGACTAGTGTAGATGGGGCATGTTGGCCGGTGTGGGCAGGTGGGACTAGTGTTGATGGGGCATGTTGGTCGGTGTGGGACTAGTGTAGATGGGGCATGTTGGCCGGTGTGGGCAGGTGGGACTAGTGTAGATGGGGCATGTTGGTCGGTGTGGGCAAAGGTGGGACTAGTGTAGATGGGGCATGTTGGTCGGTGTGGGACTAGTGTAGATGGGGCATGTTGGCCGGTGTGGGACTAGTGTAGATGGGGCATGTTGGCCGGTGTGGGCAAAGGTGGGACTAGTGTAGATGGGGCATGTTGGCCGGTGTGGGCAGGTGGGACTAGTGTTGATGGGGCATGTTGGTCGGTGTGGGACTAGTGTAGATGGGGCATGTTGGCCGGTGTGGGCAGGTGGGACTAGTGTAGATGGGGCATGTTGGTCGGTGTGGGCAAAGGTGGGACTAGTGTAGATGGGGCATGTTGGTCGGTGTGGGACTAGTGTAGATGGGGCATGTTGGCCGGTGTGGGACTAGTGTAGATGGGGCATGTTGGCCGGTGTGGGACTAGTGTAGATGGGGCATGTTGGCCTGTGTGGGCAAAGGTGGGTCTAGTGTAGATGGGGCATGTTGGCCGGTGTGGGCAAAGGTGGGACTAGTGTAGATGGGGCATGTTGGTCGGTGTGGGACTAGTGTAGATGGGGCATGTTGGTCGGTGTGGGCAAAGGTGGGACTAGTGTAGATGGGGCATGTTGGCCGGTGTGGGCAAAGGTGGGACTAGTGTAGATGGGGCATGTTGGCCGGTGTGGGACTAGTGTAGATGGAGCATGTTGGTCGGTGTGGGCAAAGGTGGGACTAGTGTAGATGGGACATGTTGGTCGGTGTGGGCAGGTGGGACTAGTGTAGATGGGGCATGTTGGTCGGTGTGGGCAAAGGTGGGACTAGTGTAGATGGGACATGTTGGTCGGTGTGGGCAGGTGGGACTAGTGTAGATGGGGCATGTTGGCCGGTGTGGGACTAGTGTAGATGGGGCATGTTGGCCGGTGTGGGCAAAGGTGGGACTAGTGTAGATGGGGCATGTTGGCCGGTGTGGGCAGATGGGACTAGTGTAGATGGGGCATGTTGGTCGGTGTGGGACTAGTGTAGATGGGGCATGTTGGTCGGTGTGGGCAGGTGGGACTAGTGTAGATGGGGCATGTTGGTCGGTGTGGGCAAAGGTGGGACTAGTGTAGATGGGGCATGTTGGCCGGTGTGGGACTAGTGTAGATGGGGCATGTTGGTCGGTGTGGGCAAAGGTGGGACTAGTGTAGATGGGACATGTTGGTCGGTGTGGGCAAAGGTGGGACTAGTGTAGATGGGGCATGTTGGTCGGTGTGGGACTAGTGTAGATGGGGCATGTTGGTCGGTGTGGGACTAGTGTAGATGGGGCATGTTGGTCGGTGTGGGCAGGTGGGACTAGTGTAGATGGGGCATGTTGGTCGGTGTGGGACTAGTGTAGATGGGGCATGTTGGTCGGTGTGGGACTAGTGTAGATGGGGCATGTTGGTCGGTGTGGGACTAGTATAGATGGGGCATGTTGGTCGGTGTGGGACTAGTGTAGATGGGGCATGTTGGTCGGTGTGGGACTAGTGTAGATGGGGCATGTTGGTCGGTGTGGGACTAGTGTAGATGGGGCATGTTGGTCGGTGTGGGCAGGTGGGACTAGTGTAGATGGGGCATGTTGGTCGGTGTGGGCAGGTGGGACTAGTGTAGATGGGGCATGTTGGGCCAAAATTATCTTAAGCCTATAATTTAGGCCCAAAAATCCATCTACTCTTAAATATCTCTCTCTCACTCTCTCTCCTCTCTCCTCCCTCTCTCTCTCTCTCTCTCTCTCTCTCTCTCCCCCTCTTTAAATCAAATGTTGGCCCGAAATTATCTAAAGCCTAAAATTTAGGCCCCAAAAATCCATCTATTAAATATCTCTCTCTCTCTCTCACACACTCTCTCTGCTCTCTCCTTCCCTCTCTCTCTCCCTCCCTCTCCCCTCCCTCTCTCTCTCTCTCTCTCTCTCTCCCTCCTCTCCCCTCCCTCTCTCCCTCTCTCTCTCTCTCTCTCTCTGTCTGTCAATTAAAGAAGAGGTTTGGTAAATTGGCCAATTGGGTAATTTAGAGACTGATATCAGCAAGACTTGATTAGGAGACCAAAACTGTCCAGTAGACAACAGACAACAGGTGCAGGAGGAGGAGGCCATTCGGCCCTTCGAGCCTGTACGCACCGCCATTCAATGTGATCGCGGCCGATCGTTCTCAATCAGTACCCCGTTCCTGCCTTCTCCCCTGACTCCTCTATCCTTAAGAGCTCTATCTAGCTCTCTCTTGAATGCATTCAGAGAATTGGCCTCCACTGCCCTTCTGAGGCAGAGAATTAATCCCACAGATTCACACTGGAAACGTTGGGTGGAGGTTGGGTTGGGTTGAGTTGGGTTGGGTGGAGATTGAGTTGGGTGGAGGTTGGGTTGGGTTGGGTTGGGTTGGGTTGGGTTGGGTTGGGTTGGGTTGGGTTGGGTTGGGTTGGGTTGAGTTGGGTTGGGTTGGGTTGGGTTGGGTTGGGTGGAGGTTGGGTTGGGTTGGGTTGGGTTGAGTTGGGTTGGGTTGGGTTGGGTTGAGTTGAGTTGGGTGGAGGTTGCGTTGCGTTGGGTTGGGTTGGGTTGGGTTGGGTTGGGTTGGGTTGGGTTGGGTTGGGTTGGGTTGGGTTGGGTTGGGTTGGGTTGGGTTGGGTTGGGTTGGGTTGGGTTGGGTTGAGTTGGGTTGGGTTGGGTTGGGTTGAGTTGGGTGGAGGTTGGGTTGGGTTGGGTTGGGTTGGGTTGAGTTGGGTTGGGTTGGGTTGGGTTGAGTTGAGTTGGGTGGAGGTTGCGTTGCGTTGGGTTGGGTTGGGTTGGGTTGGGTTGGGTTGGGTTGGGTTGGGTTGGGTTGGGTTGGGTTGGGTTGGGTTGGGTTGGGTTGGGTGGAGATTGAGTTGGGTGGAGGTTGGGTTGGGTTGAGTTGAGTTGGGTGGAGATTGAGTTGGGTTGGGTTGGGTGGAGGTTGGGTTGGTTTGAGTTGAGTTGGGTGGAGATTGTGTGGCCCCTGGTTCTGGACTTCCCCCAACATTGGGAACAATCTTCCCCCATCTAGCCTGTCCAACCCCTTAAGCTGTGTGGCCCCTGGTTCTGGACTCCCCCCAACATTGGGAACGATCTTCCCCCATCTAGCCTGTCCAACCCCTTAAGCTGTGTGGCCCCTGGTTCTGGACTCTCCCAACATTGGGAACGATCTTCCCCCATCTAGCCTGTCCAACCCCTTAAGCTGTGTGTGGCCCCTGGTTCTGGACTCCACCAACATTGGGAACGATCTTCCTGCATCTAGCCTGTCCAACCCCTTAAGCTGTGGCCCCTGGTTCAGGACTCCACCAACATTGGGAACGATCTTCCCCCATCTAGCCTGTCCAACCCCTTAAGCTGTGTGGCCCCTGGTTCTGGACTCCCCCCAACATTGGGAACGATCTTCCCGCATCTAGCCTGTCCAACCCCTTAAGCTGTGTGTGGCCCCTGGTTCTGGACTCTCCCCCAACATTGGGAACGATCTTCCCCCATCTAGCCTGTCCAACCCCTTAAGCTGTGTGTGGCCCCTGGTTCTGGACTCCCCCCAACATTGGGAATGATCTTCCCGCATCTAGCCTGTCCAACCCCTTAAGCTGTGTGGCCCCTGGTTCTGGACTCCCCCCAACATTGGGAACAATCTTCCCCCATCTAGCCTGTCCAACCCCTTAAGCTGTGTGGCCCCTGGTTCTGGACTCCCCCCAACATTGGGAACGATCTTCCCCCATCTAGCCTGTCCAACCCCTTAAGCTGTGTGGCCCCTTGTTCAGGACTCCACCCACATTGGGAACGATCTTCCCCCATCTAGCCTGTCCAACCCCTTAAGCTGTGTGTGGCCCCTGGTTCTGGACTCTCCCCCAACATTGGGAACGATCTTCCCCCATCTAGCCTGTCCAACCCCTTAAACTGTGTGGCCCCTGGTTCAGGACTCCCCCAACATTGGGAACAATCTTCCTGCATCTAGCCTGTCCAACCCCTTAAGCTGTGTGTGGCCCCTGGTTCTGGACTCTCCCCCAACATTGGGAACGATCTTCCCCCATCTAGCCTGTCCAACCCCTTAAGCTGTGTGGCCCCTGGTTCAGGACTCCACCAACATTGGGAACGATCTTCCCCCATCTAGCCTGACCAACCCCTTAAGCCGTGGCCCCTGGTTCTGGACTCCCCCCAACATTGGGAACAATCTTCCAGCATCTAGCCTGTCCATCCCCTTAAGCTGTGTGGCCCCTGGTTCTGGACTCCACCAACATTGGGAACGATCTTCCCGCATCTAGCCTGTCCAACCCCTTAAGCTGTGTGGCCCCTGGTTCTGGACTCTCCCCCAACATTGGGAACAATCTTCCCCCATCTAGCCTGTCCAACCCCTTAAGCTGTGTGGCCCCTGGTTCTGGACTCCCCCCAACATTGGGAACAATCTTCCCCCATCTAGCCTGTCCAACCCCTTAAGCTGTGTGTGGCCCCTGGTTCTGGACTCTCCCCCAACATTGGGAACGATCTTCCCCCATCTAGCCTGTCCAACCCCTTAAGCTGTGTGGCCCCTGGTTCTGGACTCTCCCCCAACATTGGGAACAATCTTCCCCCATCTAGCCTGTCCAACCCCTTAAACTGTGTAGCCCCTGGTTCAGGACTCCCCCAACATTGGGAACAATCTTCCCCCATCTAGCCTGTCCAACCCCTTAAGCTGTGTGGCCCCTGGTTCAGGACTCCACCAACATTGGGAACGATCTTCCCCCATCTAGCCTGTCCAACCCCTTAAACTGTGTAGCCCCTGGTTCAGGACTCCCCCAACATTGGGAACAATCTTCCCCCATCTAGCCTGTCCAACCCCTTAAGCTGTGTGGCCCCTGGTTCTGGACTCCCCCAACATTGGGAACGATTTTCCCCCATCTAGCCTGTCCAACCCCTTAAGCTGTGTGGCCCCTGGTTCTGGACTCCCCCAACATTGGGAACGATCTTCCTGCATCTAGCCTGTCCAACCCCTTAAGCTGTGGCCCCTGGTTCTGGACTTCCCCCAACATCGGGAACGATCTTCCCCCATCTAGCCTGTCCAACCCCTTAAGCTGTGTGGCCCCTGGTTCTGGACTCTCCCCCAACATTGGGAACGATCTTCCCCCATCTAGGTTGTCCAACCCCTTAAGCTGTGTGGCCCCTGGTTTTGGACTCCCCCCAACATTGGGAACGATCTTCCCCCATCTAGCCTGTCCAACCCCTTAAGCTGTGGCCCCTGGATCAGGACTTCCCCCGTCAGAAAGGTGCACAAGTCCAAGCTCGTCAGGAACGCACGATACAAATTAGTATCTGGATCGGTTGATCAATTAAAGTAGAGGTTTGGTAAATTGGCCAATTGGGTAATTTAGTGACTGATATCAGCAAGACTTGAACACAAGGGGAACAGCTCTGTTGGGGGAGATGTCCAGTGAGGAAAGTGCCAGTCTTTGTCTGACAGTCTTTGGGTGCAGTTTTGGTCTCCAAATTTGAGTTTAGGAGCAAAGAGGTCCTTCTGCAGTTGTTCAGGGCCCTGGTGAGACCGCACCTGGAGTACTGTGTACAGTTTTGGTCTCCTAGTTTGAGTTTAGGTCCTTCTGCAGTTTTGGTCTCCTAGTTTGAGGAAGGACGTCCTAGTTTGATTTTAGGAGCAAGGAGGTCCTTCTTCAGATGTACAAGGCCCTGGTGAGACCACACCTGGAGTTTTGATCTCCTAGTTTGAGGAAGGACCTCCTTGCTATGGAGTATAGGAGCAAGGAGGTCCTTCTGCAGTTGTACAGGGCCCTGGTGAGACCACACCTGGAGTACTGTGTACAGTTTTGGTCTCCTAGTTTGAGTTTAGGAGCAAGGAGGTCCTTTTGCAGTTGTACCGGGCCCTGGTGAGACCACACCTGGAGTACTGTGGACAGTTTTGGTCTCCTAGTTTGAGTTTAGGTCCTTCTGCAGTTTTGGTCTCCTAGTTTGAGTTTAGGAGCAAAGAGGTCCTTCTGCAGTTGTACAGGGCCCTGGTGAGACCACACCTGGAGTACTGTGTGCAGTTTTGGTCTCCTAGTTTGAGTTTAGGAGCAAAGAGGTCCTTCTGCAGTTGTACAGGGCCCTGGTGAGACCACACCTGGAGTACTGTGTGCAGTTTGGGTCTCCTAGTTTGAGGAAGGACGTCCTAGTTTGACTTTAGGAGCAAGGAGGTCCTTCTTCAGATGTACAAGGCCTTGGTGAGACCACGTCTGGAGTTTTGATCTCCTAGTTTGAGGAAGGACCTCCTTGCTATGGAGTATAGGAGCAAGGAGGTCCTTCTGCAGTTGTTCAGGGCCCTGGTGAGACCACACCTGGAGTACTGTGTACAGTTTTGGTCTCCTAGTTTGAGGAAGGACGTCCTAGTTTGACTTTAGGAGCAAGGAGGTCCTTCTTCAGATGTACAAGGCCTTGGTGAGACCACGTCTGGAGTTTTGATCTCCTAGTTTGAGGAAGGACCTCCTTGCTATGGAGTATAGGAGCAAAGAGGTCCTTCTGCAGTTGTACAGGGCCCTGGTGAGACCGCACCTGGAGTACTGTGTGCAGTTTTGGTCTCCTAGTTTGAGGAAGGACGTCCTTGCTATTGAGGCAGTGCAGCGTAGGTTCATAACAAGAGGAGTTGAGTTTAGGAGTTGAGTTGAGTTTTGGTCTCCTAGTTTGAGTATAGGAGCAAGGAGGTCCTTCTGCAGTTGTACAGGGCCCTGGTGAGACCGCACCTGGAGTACTGTGTGCAGTTTTGGTCTCCTAGTTTGAGGAAGGACGTCCCTGCTATTGAGGCAGTGCAGCGTAGGTTCATAACAGGAGGAGTTGAGTATAGGAGCAAAGAGGTCCTTCTGCAGTTGTACAGGGCCCTGGTGAGACCAGATCTGGAGTATTGGGTGCAGTTTTGGTCTCCTAGTTTGCGTTTAGGAGCAAGGAGGTCCTTCTGCAGTTGTACAGGGCCCTAGTGAGACCGCACCTGGAGTACTGTGTGCAGTTTTGGTCTCCTAGTTTGAGGAAGGACGTCCTTGCTATTGAGGCAGTGCAGCGTAGGTTCATAAGGAGAGGGGTTGAGTATAGGAGCAAAGAGGTCCTTCTGCAGTTGTACAGGGCCCTGGTGAGACCACACCTGGAGTATTGGGTGCAGTTTTGGTCTCCTAGTTTGAGGAAGGACGTCCCTGCTATTGAGGCAGTGCAGCGTAGGTTCATAAGGAGAGGAGTTGAGTATAGGAGCAAAGAGGTCCTTCTACAGTTGTACCGGGCCCTGGTGAGACCGCACCTGGAGTACTGCGTGCAGTTTTGGTCTCCTAGTTTGAGTTTAGGAGCAAAGTCCCTTGCAATCGGAAACAGGTGAATTGATCATGGGGAACAAGGGACATGGCAGACCAATTGAATAACTACTTTGGTTCTGTCTTCACTAAGGAAGACATTAACAATCTGCCGGAAATAGCAGGAGACCGAATGAGTTGGAGGAACCGAGGATAGTCCAGGTTCGTCGGGAAGTGGTGTTAGGTAAATTGAATGGATTAAAGGCCGATAAATCCCCAGGGCCAGACAGGCTTCAACCCAGAGTGTAGGCCCCAAAAGGAGGTAGCCCCAGAAATAGTGGATGCATTAGTGAAAACTCTTTAGATTCTGGAGTAGTTCCTGAGGATTGGAGGGTGGCTAATGTTGCCCCTCTTTTCCTAGAGGGAGGGAGAGAGAGAAAAGGGGGAATTATAGACCAGTTGGTCTAACGTCGGCCGTGGGGGAAGATGCTAATAGTCGGTTATTAACGATGGGATAGCATCACATTTGGAGAGTGGTGAAATCGTCCGGACAAAGTCAGCGTGGATCCACGAAAGGCAAATCGTGACTGACGGATCTCGGAGGGTCTTTGGAGGATGTAACTAGTAGAGTGGAGAAGGGAGAACCAGTGGATGTGATGTACCTAGACTTCCAGAGGGCCTTCGACAAGCTCCCACATAGGAGGTTAGAGGGCAAGATTAGTTGACTAATCTTCTGGAATTCTTTGAGGATGTAACTGGGAAAATTGACTGGGGAGAACCAGTGGATGTGGTGTACCGGGACTTTCAGAAGGCCTTCGACAAGGCCCCACATTGGAGATTAGAGGGCAAGATTAGAGCGCATGGTATTGGAGGTAGGGTACTGACATGTGTTATATCTGGACTTCCAGAAGGCCTTCGACAAGGTCCCACATAGGAGGTTAGAGGGCAAGATTAGAGCGCATGGTATTGGAGGTAGGGTACTGACATGTGTTATATCTGGACTTCCAGAAGGCCTTCGGCAAGGCCCCACATTGGAGGTTAGTTGACTAATCTTCTGGAATTCTTTGAGGATGTAACTGGGAAAATTGACTGGGGAGAACCAGTGGATGTGGTGTACCGGGACTTTCAGAAAGCCTTCGACAAGGCCCCACATTGGAGATTAGAGGGCAAGATTAGAGCACATGGTATTGGAGGTTGGTTACTGACATGTGTTATATCTGGACTTCCAGAAGGCCTTCGACAAGGTCCCACATAGGAGGTTAGAGGGCAAGATTAGAGCGCATGGTATTGGAGGTAGGGTATTGACATGTGTTATATCTGGACTTCCAGAAGGCCTTCGACAAGGCCCCACATTGGAGGTTAGTTGACTAATCTTCTGGAATTCTTTGAGGATGTAACTGGGAAAATTGACTGGGGAGAACCAGTGGATGTGGTGTACCGGGACTTTCAGAAGGCCTTCGACAAGGTCCCACACAGGAGGTTAGAGGG
The DNA here is from genome assembly GCF_053455715.1 of Rhinoraja longicauda. Lineage (NCBI taxonomy): Eukaryota > Metazoa > Chordata > Chondrichthyes > Rajiformes > Arhynchobatidae > Rhinoraja > Rhinoraja longicauda. Next base: position 16,932,782 of record NC_135991.1, read on the forward strand.
CAAGATTAGAGCGCATGGTATTGGAGGTAGGGTATTGACATGTGTTATATCTGGACTTCCAGAAGGCCTTCGACAAGGTCCCACACAGGAGGTTAGAGGGCAAGATTAGAGCACATGGTATTGGAGGTTGGTTACTGACATGTGTTATATCTGGACTTCCAGAAGGCCTTCGACAAGGTCCCACATAGGAGGTTAGAGGGCAAGATTAGAGCGCATGGTATTGGAGGTTGGTTACTGACATGCGTTATTTCTGGACTTCCAGAAGGCCTTCGGCAAGGTCCCACATAGGAGGTTAGAGGGCAAGATTAGAGCGCATGGTATTGGAGGTAGGGTACTGACATGTGTTATATCTGGACTTCCAGAAGGCCTTCGGCAAGGTCCCACATAGGAGGTTAGAGGGCAAGATTAGTTGACTAATCTTCTGGAATTCTTTGAGGATGTAACTGGGAAAATTGACAGGGGAGAGCCGGTGGATGTGGTGTACCGGGACTTTCAGAAGGCCTTCGACAAGGTCCCACACAGGAGGTTAGAGGGCAAGATTAGAGCGCATGGTATTGGAGGTTGGTTACTGACATGGGTTGAGAATTGGTTGACAGACAGAAAGCAAAGAGGTTTGAGTTTAGGAGCAAAGAGGTCCTTCTGCAGTTGTACCGGGCCCTGGTGAGACCGCACCTGGAGTACTGTGTGCAGTTTTGGTCTCCTAGTTTGAGGAAGGACGTCCTTGCTATTGAGGCAGTGCAGCGTAGGTTCATAACAGGAGGAGTTGAGTATAGGAGCAAAGAGGTCCTTCCACAGTTGTACAGGGCCCTGGTGAGACCACACCTGGAGTACTGTGTGCAGTTTTGGTCTCCTAGTTTGAGTTTAGGAGCAAAGTCCCTTGCAATCGGAAACAGGTGAATTGATCATGGGGAACAGGGACATGGCAGACCAATTGAATAACTACTTTGGTTCTGCCTTCACTAAGGAAGACATTAACAATCTGCCGGAAATAGCAGGAGAACGAATGAGTTGGAGGAACCGAGGATAGTCCAGGTTCGTCGGGAAGTGGTGTTAGGTAAACTGAATGGATTAAAGGCCGATAAATCCCCAGGGCCAGACAGGCTTCATCCCAGAGTGTAGGCCCCAAAAGGAGGTAGCCCCAGAAATAGTGGATGCATTAGTGAAAACTCTTTAGATTCTGGAGTAGTTCCTGAGGATTGGAGGGTGGCTAATGTTGCCCCTCTTTTCCTAGAGGGAGGGAGAGAGAGAAAAGGGGGAATTATAGACCAGTTAGTCTAACGTCGGCCGTGGGGGAAGATGCTAATAGTCGGTTATTAACGATGGGATAGCATCACATTTGGAGAGTGGTGAAATCGTCCGGACAAAGTCAGCGTGGATCCACGAAAGGCAAATCGTGACTGACGGATCTCGGAGGGTCTTTGGAGGATGTAACTAGTAGAGTGGAGAAGGGAGATCCAGTGGATGTGATGTATCTAGACTTCCAGAGGGCCTTCGACAAGGTCCCACATAGGAGGTTAGAGGGCAAGATTAGTTGACTAATCTTCTGGAATTCTTTGAGGATGTAACTGGGAAAATTGACAGGGGAGAACCAGTGGATGTGGTGTACCTCGACATTCAGAAAGCCTTCGACAAGGTCCCACATAGGAGATTAGAGGGCAAGATTAGAGCACATGGTATTGGAGGTAGGGTACTGACATGTGTTATATCTGGACTTCCAGAAGGCCTTCGGCAAGGTCCCACATAGGAGGTTAGAGGGCAAGATTAGTTGACTAATCTTCTGGAATTCTTTGAGGATGTAACTGGGAAAATTGACAGGGGAGAGCCGGTGGATGTGGTGTACCGGGACTTTCAGAAGGCCTTCGACAAGGTCCCACATAGGAGATTAGAGGGCAAGATTAGAGCACATGGTATTGGGGGTAGGGTACTGACATGTGTTATTTCTGGACTTCCAGAAGGCCTTCGGCAAGGTCCCACATAGGAGATTAGAGGGCAAGATTAGAGCGCATGGTATTGGAGGTAGGGTACTGACATGTGTTATATCTGGACTTCCAGAAGGCCTTCGACAAGGCCCCACATTGGAGGTTAGTTGACTAATCTTCTGGAATTCTTTGAGGATGTAACTGGGAAAATTGACAGGGGAGAACCAGTGGATGTGGTGTACCGGGACTTTCAGAAGGCCTTCGACAAGGTCCCACACAGGAGGTTAGAGGGCAAGATTAGAGCACATGGTATTGGAGGTAGGGTACTGACATGTGTTATATCTGGACTTCCAGAAGGCCTTCGACAAGGTCCCACATAGGAGGTTAGAGGGCAAGATTAGAGCGCATGGTATTGGAGGTAGGGTATTGACATGTGTTATATCTGGACTTCCAGAAGGCCTTCGGCAAGGTCCCACATAGGAGATTAGAGGGCAAGATTAGAGCACATGGTATTGGAGGTAGGGTATTGACATGTGTTATATCTGGACTTCCAGAAGGCCTTCGACAAGGTCCCTCATAGGAGATTAGAGGGCAAGATTAGAGCACATGGTATTGGAGGTAGGGTACTGACATGTGTTATATCTGGACTTCCAGAAGGCCTTCGACAAGGTCCCACATAGGAGATTAGAGGGCAAGATTAGAGCACATGGTATTGGAGGTAGGGTACTGACATGTGTTATATCTAGACTTCCAGAAGGCCTTCGACAAGGCCCCACATTGGAGATTAGAGGGCAAGATTAGAGCGCATGGTATTGGAGGTAGGGTACTGACATGTGTTATATCTGGACTTCCAGAAGGCCTTCGACAAGGCCCCACATTGGAGGTTAGTTGACTAATCTTCTGGAATTCTTTGAGGATGTAACTGGGAAAATTGACAGGGGAGAGCCGGTGGATGTGGTATACCGGGACTTTCAGAAGGCCTTCGACAAGGTCCCACATAGGAGGTTAGAGGGCAAGATTAGTTGACTAATCTTCTGGAATTCTTTGAGGATGTAACTGGGAAAATTGACAGGGGAGAGCCGGTGGATGTGGTTTTCCGGGACTTCCAGAAAGCCTTCGACAAGGCCCCACATTGGAGATTAGAGGGCAAGATTAGAGCGCATGGTATTGGAGGTAGGGTACTGACATGTGTTATATCTGGACTTCCAGAAGGCCTTCGACAAGGTCCCACATAGGAGGTTAGAGGGCAAGATTAGAGCGCATGGTATTGGAGGTAGGGTATTGACATGTGTTATATCTGGACTTCCAGAAGGCCTTCGACAAGGTCCCACATAGGAGGTTAGAGGGCAAGATTAGTTGACTAATCTTCTGGAATTCTTTGAGGATGTAACTGGGAAAATTGACTGGGGGGAACCAGTGGATGTGGTGTACCGGGACTTTCAGAAGGCCTTCGACAAGGTCCCACACAGGAGGTTAGAGGGCAAGATTAGAGCGCATGGTATTGGAGGTAGGGTACTGACATGTGTTATATCTGGACTTCCAGAAGGCCTTCGACAAGGTCCCACATAGGAGGTTAGAGGGCAAGATTAGAGCGCATGGTATTGGAGGTAGGGTATTGACATGTGTTATATCTGGACTTCCAGAAGGCCTTCGACAAGGCCCCACATTGGAGGTTAGTTGACTAATCTTCTGGAATTCTTTGAGGATGTAACTGGGAAAATTGACTGGGGAGAACCAGTGGATGTGGTGTACCGGGACTTTCAGAAGGCCTTCGACAAGGTCCCACATAGGGGGTTAGAGGGCAAGATTAGAGCGCATGGTATTGGAGGTTGGTTACTGACATGTGTTATATCTGGACTTCCAGAAGGCCTTCGACAAGGTCCCACACAGGAGGTTAGAGGGCAAGATTAGAGCACATGGTATTGGAGGTAGGGTACTGACATGTGTTATATCTGGACTTCCAGAAGGCCTTCGACAAGGCCCCACATTGGAGGTTAGTTGACTAATCTTCTGGAATTCTTTGAGGATGTAACTGGGAAAATTGACAGGGGAGAGCCGGTGGATGTGGTATACCGGGACTTTCAGAAGGCCTTCGGCAAGGTCCCACATAGGAGGTTAGAGGGCAAGATTAGAGCGCATGGTATTGGAGGTAGGGTACTGACATGTGTTATATCTGGACTTCCAGAAGGCCTTCGGCAAGGTCCCACATAGGAGGTTAGAGGGCAAGATTAGTTGACTAATCTTCTGGAATTCTTTGAGGATGTAACTGGGAAAATTGACAGGGGAGAGCCGGTGGATGTGGTTTTCCGGGACTTTCAGAAAGCCTTCGACAAGGCCCCACATTGGAGATTAGAGGGCAAGATTAGAGCACATGGTATTGGAGGTAGCGTATTGACATGTGTTATATCTGGACTTCCAGAAGGCCTTCGACAAGGCCCCACATTGGAGATTAGAGGGCAAGATTAGAGCGCATGGTATTGGAGGTAGGGTACTGACATGTGTTATATCTGGACTTCCAGAAGGCCTTCGACAAGGCCCCACATTGGAGGTTAGTTGACTAATCTTCTGGAATTCTTTGAGGATGTAACTGGGAAAATTGACAGGGGAGAGCCGGTGGATGTGGTGTACCGGGACTTTCAGAAGGCCTTCGACAAGGTCCCACATAGGAGGTTAGAGGGCAAGATTAGAGCGCATGGTATTGGAGGTAGGGTACTGACATGTGTTATATCTGGACTTCCAGAAGGCCTTCGACAAGGTCCCACATAGGAGGTTAGAGGGCAAGATTAGAGCGCATGGTATTGGAGGTAGGGTATTGACATGTGTTATATCTGGACTTCCAGAAGGCCTTCGACAAGGCCCCACATTGGAGGTTAGTTGACTAATCTTCTGGAATTCTTTGAGGATGTAACTGGGAAAATTGACTGGGGAGAACCAGTGGATGTGGTATACCGGGACTTTCAGAAGGCCTTCGACAAGGTCCCACACAGGAGGTTAGAGGGCAAGATTAGAGCGCATGGTATTGGAGGTAGGGTACTGACATGTGTTATATCTGGACTTCCAGAAGGCCTTCGGCAAGGTCCCACATTGGAGATTAGAGGGCAAGATTAGAGCGCATGGTATTGGAGGTAGGGTACTGACATGTGTTATATCTGGACTTCCAGAAGGCCTTCGACAAGGTCCCACATAGGAGGTTAGAGGGCAAGATTAGTTGACTAATCTTCTGGAATTCTTTGAGGATGTAACTAGGAAAATTGACAGGGGAGAGCCGGTGGATGTGGTGTACCGGGACTTTCAGAAGGCCTTCGACAAGGTCCCACACAGGAGGTTAGAGGGCAAGATTAGAGCACATGGTATTGGAGGTAGGGTACTGACATGTGTTATATCTGGACTTCCAGAAGGCCTTCGACAAGGCCCCACATTGGAGGTTAGTTGACTAATCTTCTGGAATTCTTTGAGGATGTAACTGGGAAAATTGACAGGGGAGAGCCGGTGGATGTGGTATACCGGGACTTTCAGAAGGCCTTCGGCAAGGTCCCACATAGGAGGTTAGAGGGCAAGATTAGAGCGCATGGTATTGGAGGTAGGGTACTGACATGTGTTATATCTGGACTTCCAGAAGGCCTTCGGCAAGGTCCCACATAGGAGGTTAGAGGGCAAGATTAGTTGACTAATCTTCTGGAATTCTTTGAGGATGTAACTGGGAAAATTGACAGGGGAGAGCCGGTGGATGTGGTTTTCCGGGACTTTCAGAAAGCCTTCGACAAGGCCCCACATTGGAGATTAGAGGGCAAGATTAGAGCACATGGTATTGGAGGTAGCGTATTGACATGTGTTATATCTGGACTTCCAGAAGGCCTTCGACAAGGCCCCACATTGGAGATTAGAGGGCAAGATTAGAGCGCATGGTATTGGAGGTAGGGTACTGACATGTGTTATATCTGGACTTCCAGAAGGCCTTCGACAAGGCCCCACATTGGAGGTTAGTTGACTAATCTTCTGGAATTCTTTGAGGATGTAACTGGGAAAATTGACAGGGGAGAGCCGGTGGATGTGGTATACCGGGACTTTCAGAAGGCCTTCGACAAGGTCCCACACAGGAGGTTAGAGGGCAAGATTAGAGCACATGGTATTGGAGGTAGGGTACTGACATGTGTTATATCTGGACTTCCAGAAGGCCTTCGGCAAGGTCCCACATTGGAGATTAGAGGGCAAGATTAGAGCGCATGGTATTGGAGGTAGGGTACTGACATGTGTTATATCTGGACTTCCAGAAGGCCTTCGACAAGGTCCCACATAGGAGGTTAGAGGGCAAGATTAGTTGACTAATCTTCTGGAATTCTTTGAGGATGTAACTAGGAAAATTGACAGGGGAGAGCCGGTGGATGTGGTGTACCGGGACTTTCAGAAGGCCTTCGACAAGGTCCCACACAGGAGGTTAGAGGGCAAGATTAGAGCGCATGGTATTGGAGGTAGGGTACTGACATGTGTTATATCTGGACTTCCAGAAGGCCTTCGACAAGGCCCCACATTGGAGGTTAGTTGACTAATCTTCTGGAATTCTTTGAGGATGTAACTGGGAAAATTGACAGGGGAGAACCAGTGGATGTGGTGTACCTGGACTTCCAGAAAGCCTTCGACAAGGCCCCACATTGGAGATTAGAGGGCAAGATTAGAGCACATGGTATTGGAGGTAGGGTACTGACATGTGTTATATCTGGACTTCCAGAAGGCCTTCGACAAGGTCCCACATAGGAGATTAGAGGGCACGATTAGAGCACATGGTATTGGAGGTAGGGTACTGACATGGGTAGAGAATTGGTTGGCAGACAGAAAGCAAAGAGGTTTGAGTTTAGGAGCAAAGAGGTCCTTCTGCAGTTGTACAGGGCCCTGGTGAGACCGCACCTGGAGTATTGTGTGCAGTTTTGGTCGCCTAGTTTGCGTTTAGGAGCAAGGAGGTCCTTCTGCAGTTGTACAGGGCCCTGGTGAGACCACATCTGGAGTACTGTGTGCAGTTTTGGTCTCCTAGTTTGAGGAAGGACGTCCTTGCTATTGAGGCAGTGCAGCGTAGGTTCATAAGGAGAGGGGTTGAGTATAGGAGCAAGGAGGTCCTTCTGCAGTTGTACCGGGCCCTGGTGAGACCGCACCTGGAGTACTGTGTGCAGTTTTGGTCTCCTAGTTTGAGTTTAGGAGCAAGGAGGTCCTTCTACAGTTGTACCGGGCCCTGGTGAGACCACACCTGGAGTACTGTGTGCAGTTTTGGTCTCCTAGTTTGAGTTTGGGAGCAAAGTCCCTTGCAGTCGGAAACAGGTGAATTGATCATGGGGAACAGGGACATGGCAGACCAATTGAATAACTACTTTGGTTCTGTCTTCACTAAGGAAGACATTAACAATCTGCCGGAAATAGCAGGAGACCGAATGAGTTGGAGGAACCGAGGATAGTCCAGGTTCGTCGGGAAGTGGTGTTAGGTAAACTGAATGGATTAAAGGCCGATAAATCCCCAGGGCCAGACAGGCTTCAACCCAGAGTGTAGGCCCCAAAAGGAGGTAGCCCCAGAAATAGTGGATGCATTAGTGAAAACTCTTTAGATTCTGGAGTAGTTCCTGAGGATTGGAGGGTGGCTAATGTTGCCCCTCTTTTCCTAGAGGGAGGGAGAGAGAGAAAAGGGGGAATTATAGACCAGTTGGTCTAACGTCGGCCGTGGGGGAAGATGCTAATAGTCGGCTATTAACGATGGGATAGCATCACATTTGGAGAGTGGTGAAATCGTCCGGACAAAGTCAGCGTGGATCCACGAAAGGCAAATCGTGACTGACGGATCTCGGAGGGTCTTTGGAGGATGTAACTAGTAGAGTGGAGAAGGGAGAGCCAGTGGATGTGATGTATCTGGACTTCCAGAGGGCCTTCGACAAGGTCCCACACAGGAGGTTAGAGGGCAAGATTAGTTGACTAATCTTCTGGAATTCTTTGAGGATGTAACTGGGAAAATTGACAGGGGAGAGCCAGTGGATGTGGTGTACCGGGACTTTCAGAAAGCCTTCGACAAGGCCCCACATTGGAGATTAGAGAGCAAGATTAGAGCACATGGTATTGGAGGTAGGGTACTGACATGTGTTATATCTGGACTTCCAGAAGGCCTTCGACAAGGCCCCACACAGGAGGTTAGAGGGCAAGATTAGAGCACATGGTATTGGAGGTAGGGTACTGACATGTGTTATATCTGGACTTCCAGAAGGCCTTCGACAAGGCCCCACATGGGAGGTTAGAGGGCAAGATTAGTTGACTAATCTTCTGGGATTCTTTGAGGATGTAACTGGGAAAATTGACAGGGGAGAACCAGTGGATGTGGTGTACCGGGACTTTCAGAAAGCCTTCGACAAGGCCCCACATTGGAGATTAGAGGGCAAGATTAGAGCGCATGGTATTGGAGGTAGGGTATTGACATGTGTTATATCTGGACTTCCAGAAGGCCTTCGACAAGGTCCCACATAGGAGGTTAGAGGGCAAGATTAGAGCGCATGGTATTGGAGGTAGGGTACTGACATGTGTTATATCTGGACTTCCAGAAGGCCTTCGACAAGGCCCCACATTGGAGGTTAGTTGACTAATCTTCTGGAATTCTTTGAGGATGTAACTGGGAAAATTGACTGGGGAGAACCAGTGGATGTGGTGTACCGGGACTTCCAGAAGGCCTTCGACAAGGCCCCACACAGGAGGTTAGAGGGCAAGATTAGAGCGCATGGTATTGGAGGTAGGGTACTGACATGCGTTATTTCTGGACTTCCAGAAGGCCTTCGACAAGGTCCCACATAGGAGGTTAGAGGGCAAGATTAGAGCGCATGGTATTGGAGGTAGGGTACTGACATGTGTTATATCTGGACTTCCAGAAGGCCTCCGACAAGGCCCCACATTGGAGATTAGAGGGCAAGATTAGTTGACTAATCTTCTGGAATTCTTTGAGGATGTAACTGGGAAAATTGACAGGGGAGAACCAGTGGATGTGGTGTACCGGGACTTTCAGAAGGCCTTCGACAAGGCCCCACATTGGAGATTAGAGGGCAAGATTAGAGCACATGGTATTGGGGGTAGGGTACTGACATGTGTTATATCTGGACTTCCAGAAGGCCTTCGACAAGGTCCCACATAGGAGGTTAGAGGGCAAGATTAGAGCGCATGGTATTGGAGGTAGGGTACTGACATGTGTTATATCTGGACTTCCAGAAGGCCTTCGACAAGGCCCCACATTGGAGGTTAGTTGACTAATCTTCTGGAATTCTTTGAGGATGTAACTGGGAAAATTGACAGGGGAGAACCAGTGGATGTGGTATACCGGGACTTTCAGAAGGCCTTCGACAAGGTCCCACACAGGAGGTTAGAGGGCAAGATTAGAGCGCATGGTATTGGAGGTAGGGTATTGACATGTGTTATATCTGGACTTCCAGAAGGCCTTCGACAAGGTCCCACATAGGAGGTTAGAGGGCAAGATTAGAGCGCATGGTATTGGAGGTTGGTTACTGACATGTGTTATATCTGGACTTCCAGAAGGCCTTCGACAAGGTCCCACATAGGAGGTTAGAGGGCAAGATTAGAGCGCATGGTATTGGAGGTAGGGTACTGACATGTGTTATATCTGGACTTCCAGAAGGCCTTCGACAAGGTCCCACATTGGAGATTAGAGGGCAAGATTAGTTGACTAATCTTCTGGAATTCTTTGAGGATGTAACTAGGAAAATTGACTGGGGAGAACCAGTGGATGTGGTGTACCGGGACTTTCAGAAAGCCTTCGACAAGGCCCCACATTGGAGATTAGAGGGCAAGATTAGAGCGCATGGTATTGGAGGTAGGGTATTGACATGTGTTATATCTGGACTTCCAGAAGGCCTTCAACAAGGCCCCACATTGGAGGTTAGTTGACTAATCTTCTGGAATTCTTTGAGGATGTAACTGGGAAAATTGACTGGGGAGAACCAGTGGATGTGGTGTACCGGGACTTTCAGAAGGCCTTCGACAAGGTCCCACATAGGAGGTTAGAGGGCAAGATTAGAGCGCATGGTATTGGAGGTAGGGTATTGACATGTGTTATATCTGGACTTCCAGAAGACCTTCGACAAGGCCCCACATAGGAGGTTAGAGGGCAAGATTAGAGCGCATGGTATTGGAGGTAGGGTACTGACATGTGTTATATCTGGACTTCCAGAAGGCCTTCGACAAGGTCCCACATGGGAGGTTAGAGGGCAACATTAGTTGACTAATCTTCTGGAATTCTTTGAGGATGTAACTGGGAAAATTGACAGGGGAGAACCAGTGGATGTGGTGTACCGGGACTTTCAGAAAGCCTTCGACAAGGCCCCACATTGGAGATTAGAGGGCAAGATTAGAGCGCATGGTATTGGAGGTAGGGTACTGACATGTGTTATATCTGGACTTCCAGAAGGCCTTCGACAAGGCCCCACATTGGAGGTTAGTTGACTAATCTTCTGGAATTCTTTGAGGATGTAACTGGGAAAATTGACAGGGGAGAACCAGTGGATGTGGTGTACCGGGACTTTCAGAAGGCCTTCGACAAGGTCCCACATAGGAGGTTAGAGGGCAAGATTAGAGCGCATGGTATTGGAGGTAGGGTACTGACATGGGTAGAGAATTGGTTGGCAGACAGAAGGCAAAGAGTGGGGAATAAATGGGTCCCTTTCAGAATGGCAGGCAGTAACTAGTGGGGTACCGCAAGGCTCGGTGCTGGGACCCCGCAGTGACCAGTGGGGGTACCGCAAGGCTCGGTGCTGGGACCCCGCAGTGACCAGTGGGGGTACCGCAAGGCTCGGTGCTGGGACCCCGCAGTGACCAGTGGGGGTACCGCAAGGCTCGGTGCTGGGACCCCGCAGTGACCAGTGGGGGTACCGCAAGGCTCGGTGCTGGGACCCCGCAGTGACCAGTGGGGGTACCGCAAGGCTCGGTGCTGGGACCCCGCAGTGACCAGTGGGGGTACCGCAAGGCTCGGTGCTGGGACCCCGCAGTGACCAGTGGGGGTACCGCAAGGCTCGGTGCTGGGACCCCGCAGTGACCAGTGGGGGTACCGCAAGGCTCGGTGCTGGGACCCCGCAGTGACTAGTGGGGGTACCGCAAGGCTCGGTGCTGGGACCCCAGCTATTTACGATATACATTAATGACTTGGATGGAGGGATTAGAAGCACCATTAGCAAATTTGCAGATGACACAAAGCTGGGGGGCAGTGTGAACTGTGTGAGGAAGATGCTATGAGGTTGCAGGGTGACCTGGACAGGTTGTGTGAGTGGGCGGATGCATGGCAGATGCAGTTTAATGTGGATAAGTGTGAGGTTGTCCACTTTGGTGGCAAGAAGAGGAAGGCAGGGTGTTATGTGAATGGTGTCAAGTTGGGAACAGGGGACGTACAACGAGATCTGGGTGTCCTAGTGCATCAGTCACTGAAAGGAAGCATGCAGGTACAGCAGGCAGTGAAGAAAGCCAATGGCCTTCATGTTGGCCTTCATAACAAGAGGAGTTGAGTATAGGAGCAAAGAGGTCCTTCTGCAGTTGAACCGGGCCCTAGTGAGACCGCACCTGGAGTACTGTGTGCAGTTTTGGTCTCCTAGTTTGAGGTTAGGAGCAAAGAGGTCCTTCTGCAGTTGTACAGGGCCCTGGTGAGACCACGTCTGGAGTTTTGATCTCCTAGTTTGAGGAAGGACCTCCTTGCTATGGAGTATAGGAGCAAGGAGGTCCTTCTGCAGTTGTTCAGGGCCCTGGTGAGACCGCACCTGGAGTACTGTGTGCAGTTTTGGTCTCCTAGTTTGAGGAAGGACCTCCTAGTTTGACTTTAGGAGCAAGGAGGTCCTTCTTCAGATGTACAAGGCCCTGGTGAGACCAAACCTGGAGTTTTGATCTCCTAGTTTGAGGAAGGACCTCCTAGTTTGACTTTAGGAGCAAAGAGGTCCTTCTGCAGTTGCACAGGGCCCTGGTGAGACCACACCTGGAGTACTGTGTGCAGTTTTGGTCTCCTAGTTTGAGGAAGGACCTCCTAGTTTGACTTTAGGAGCAAGGAGGTCCTTCTGCAGTTGTACAGGGCCCTGGTGAGACCGCACCTGGAATACTGTGTACAGTTTTGGTCTCCTAGTTTGAGGAAGGACGTCCTTGCTATTGAGGCAGCGCAGCGTAGGTTCACCAGGTTAATCCCCGGGATGGCGGGACTGTCGTACGAGGAGAGATCGGAAAGACCGGGGCTTGTGTTCGCTGGAGTTTAGAAGGAGGAGAGGGGGGATCTTATAGAGACGTGTACAATTATAAAAGGACCGGACAAGCTAGATGCAGGAAACATGTTCCCAATGTTGGGCGAGTCCAGAACCAGGGGCCACACAGTCTAAGATCCTAGATCCCTCTCTGCTCTACGACGCTCCCTGTCTACCTGGGAACTGTGTACCTGCGCTCCTAGATCCCTCTCTGCTCTACAACACACCTGGGAACTGTGTACCTGCGCTCCTAGATCCCTCTCTGCTCTACGACACACCTGGGAACTGTGTACCTGCACTCCTAGATCCCTCTCTGCTCTACGACACTCCTGTCTACCTGGGAACAGTGTACCTGCGCTCCTAGATCCCCCTCTGCTACGACACTCCCTGTCTACCTGGGGACTGTGTACCTGCGCTCCTAGATCCCTCTCTGCTCTACGACACTCACTGTCTACCTGGGAACTGTGTACCTGCGCCTCTAGATCCCTCTCTGCTCTACGACACACCTGGGAACTGTGTACCTGCACTCCTAGATCCCTCTCTGCTCTACGACACTCCCTGTCTACCTGGGGACTGTGTACCTGCGCTCCTAGATCCCTCTCTGCCTCTACGACACTCCCTGTCTACCCTCCCTCCCTCACCACCCTCCCTCCCTCACCGACCCGCTCGCACCCTCCCGCACCCACCCTCCCTCCCGCTCCCACCCTCCCTCCCTCACCCACCCACCCTCCCTCACCCACCCACCCTCCCACACCCACCCTCCCTCACCCACCCTCCCGCACCTACCCTCCCTCCCTCACCCACCCTACCTGGGGACTGTGTACCTGCGCCTCTAGCTCCCTCTCTGCTCTACAACACACCTGGGAACTGTGTACCTGCGCTCCTAGATCCCCCTCTGCTCTACAACACACCTGGGAACTGTGTACCTGCGCTCCTAGATCCTCTCTGCTCTACAACACACCTGGGAACTGTGTACCTGCGCTCTTAGATCCCTCCCTGCTCTACGGACCACTCCCTGTCTACCTGGGAACTGTGTACCTGCGCTCCTAGATCCCCCTCTGCTCTACGACACTCCCTGTCTACCTGGGAACTGTGTACCTGCGCTCCGAGATCTCTCTCTGCTCTACGACACTCCCTGTCTACCTGGGGACTGTGTACTGCGCTCCTAGATCCCTCTCTGCTCTACGACACTCCCTGTCTACCTGGGGACTGTGTACCTGCGCTCCTAGGACCCCTCTCTGCTCTTTCACGCGTACGATCTGTGTGTTTGTTTGTGCGTACGGTGTGTTCTCCCTCTCTCCAACCTCTCTCTGTTCCTGTCGAAATGTCCCTGCTAATTAATCTGCCGACGCGAAGCTTTCGTGATCATCGGTGGACCACAGATTCCTCCCCACCCCCACCCTCAATCCGTGTGTGTGTGTGTGTGTGTGTGTGTGTGGTGTGTGTGTGAATGTGTGTGTGTATATATATCTGTGTGTGTATATATGTGTGTGTGTGTGTGTGGGGTGTGTGTGTGTGGGGTCGTGTGTGTGTGGGTGTGTGTGTGTGTGTGGGGTGTGTGTGTGTGTGGGGTGTGTGGGGTGTGTGTGTGTGTGGGGTGTGTGTGTGTGTGTGTGGGGTGGTGTGTGTGTGTGTGTGGGGTGTGTGTGTGTGTGTGTGGGGGTGTGTGTGTGTGTGTGTGTGTGGGGTGTGTGTGTGTGTGTGTGTGTGTGGTGTTGTATATATCTGTGTGTGTGTGTGTGTGTGGGGTGTGTGTGTGTGGGTGTGTGTGTGTGTGTGTGGGGTGTGTGTGTGTGTGTGTGGGGTGTGTGTGTGTGTGTGTGGGGTGTGTGTGTGTGTGTGTGTGTGTATATATCTGTGTGTGTGTGTGTGTGTGGGTTGTGTGTGTGTGTGGGTGTGTGTGTGTGGGGTGTGTGTGTGTGTGGGGTGTGTGTTGTGTGTGGGGTGTGTGTGTGTGTGGGGTGTGTGTGTGTGTGGGGTGTGTGTGTGTGTGTGGTGTGTGTGTGTGGCGTGTGTGTGTGTGTGTGTGTGTGTGTGTGTGTGTGTGTGTGTGTGAGGGTGTTGTGTGTGTGTGTGGGGTGTGTGTGTGTGTGGGGGGGTGTGTGTGTGTGTGTGTGTGTGTGGGGTGTGTGTGTGTGTGTGTGTGTGTGTGTGTGTGTGTGTGTGTGTGTATACACACTCCAAAGACGTACAGGTATGTAGGTTAATTGGCTGGGTAAATGTAAACATTGTCCCTAGTGGGTGTAGGATAGTGTTAATGAGCGGGGATCGCTGGGCGGCACCGACCTGAGGGCCGAAAGCCCTGTTTCCGGCTGTAT
>NC_135991.1:16947756-16954756 GCF_053455715.1 Rhinoraja longicauda
GCCAGAGGACTTTCTCGGCTGCATCATCCGCCAGGATTAATTGGAGTAAATGCTCTGGACTATTAGTGGGTCAGTGGCAGGTAGACTCCCTGCCGGAGGAGATGGCGATGTATGCGTGGAGCACCACGCACTGCCTCTATCTGGGGGTGTACCTGAGTCCCACTGAGGATGCCTGGCCGGCGAACTGGCAGGAGCTGGAGATGAAAATCGTCGCCCGGCTGGGACGCTGGTCAGGCCTGCTTGGAGTCCTTTCCTTTCAGGGGAGGGTGCTGGTCATAAACCAGCTGGTGGCCTCCATGTTGTGGTACCGGCTGGCTCCTCTTGTCCCGCCCTCCATCTTTGCAACTACTTTACAGAAGAAGCTGGTGGACTTCTTCTGGGGAAATAGGAAGCATTGGGTTACCGGAGCAGTCCTGAGTCTCCCGTTGGAGGAGGGCGGCCAGTCCTTGGTATGCGTGCGTACCCAGGTGGCGGCTCTCCGTCTCAGGACTCTGCGGAGGTATATGTACACGGAGAACCCCCCCAGGTGGCACGCTCTGGCCACGTATTTTTTTCGTCGGGGTTGTTGCCTACGGGGGGTTTCGCGGCTGCCGGTGGCGGGCATCAGTCGACCCGCCTTACGGGGTCTGCCTAGTTTCTATCGGGACGTGCTTAGAGTGAGGAATTTGGTTGTTTTCAGCCGACGTGTTGCTCCACAAAGGGAGGGGGACGTCGTGGCTGCGGGAGCAGCTGGTCCTCACCCTGTCATGGCGGGTGTCGAGGAGAGGCGTGTGCCTAGAGTAGTTCTGACTGAGCTTACCCCCGCTCCGTCAGATTTGCTCATCGGGCCGAGGCTCCGGGATCTCTCCCGGGCGCCGGCTCCGCACAACTTGAGCCGCCTTTCCGAGATGCCCAGCGTGCTGTTTCGTGATGCGAAGAGACGCACACTGTACAGAATGCTCCTGCACATTCTACACCTCCTTGTTTTCGTACACCGCCCTGACACATCTTGGCGGTCTGTGTTACCACCTGAAGACGGGGACGGTCCTCAGTGGGGGGCTCTCTATAAGGGAGTTGTTCCCCTTTACATCGGGGACCTGGGGTGGAGAGTGCTGCACAGAGCGGTGGTGTGTAATAAACTGTTGAGCCGGTTCACGGGCTCGCCGACCGCCTGTATTTTCTGCGGTGACGAAGAGACCGTGTTCCACGTCTATATGGAATGTGAGAGGTTACTGCCCCTGTACCAATATCTGAAGGGGTTGTTCCTCAAGTTTTGGTTACACTTTAGTCCTACCATTCTAGTGTTTGGACACAAGGCAGGGGGTGGGGAGGGTTGTTCGGGGGGGCGGGACCTCCCTGTCGGTTTGCTCTTGGGCCTGGCCAAGTTGGCCATTCGCGGGTCCAGGCAGCGGGCGGTCGATGGTCTTGCCACAGTCGGCTGCCTTCCCCTCTTCCGGGCCTACGTCCGTGCGCGCGTGACCCTAGAGAGGGAACACGCGGTGACCACGGGGACTATGGAGGCCTTCCGTAGGCGCTGGTCACCGCGGGGGGTTGAGAGCATTGTAAATAATGAAGGCAACATTGTATTATAATGATTATTTGATGACTTGTAACCCCTGAATGTGGTTTTGATGTGATGTATCATGTGAATGTGCTGAATAAAGTCTTTGAAAAGGGAAAAAAAAAAAAAAAAAAAAAAAAAGAGGGAGGATTTTTGGGCCTAGAAATTAGGCTTTACATAATTTGGGGGCGTGAGGGGGAGGGGGGGTTGGGGGGGGGAGGGGAGGGGGGGGAAAGGTGGGGCAATAGAGAATGTTAGGGGTGTATTTTCTACTCCCCCCCTCTCTGCCTCCCCAATGTATTTAAGAGTTGCAATATGTGTATTGGTCAGTAAGATTTTCAGTAAATAAATTAGTCGCGTTAAAGGTTTCGAAGACGACGTGATTCACAACAGCGTCACAGGTGGACAGGGTGTGTGGTAGAGCAGAGAGGGATCTAGGAGCGCAGGTACACAGTTCCCAGGTAGACAGGGAGTGTGGTAGAGCAGAGAGGGATCTAGGAGCGCAGATACACAGTTCCCAGGTGTGTTGTAGAGCAGAGAGGGATCTAGGAACGCAGGTACACAGTTCCCAGGTAGACAGGGAGTGTCGTAGAGCAGAGAGGGATCTAGGAGCGCAGGTACACAGTTCCCAGGTAGACAGGGAGTGTCGTAGAGCAGAGAGGGATCTAGGAGCGCAGGTACACAGTTCCCAGGTAGACAGGGAGTGTCGTACAGCAGAGAGGGATCTAGGAGCACAGGTACACAGTTCCCAGGTAGACAGGGAGCGTCATAGAGCGGAGAGGGATCTAGGAGCGCAGGTACACAGTTCCCAGGTAGACAGGGAGTGTCGTAGAGCAGAGAGGGATGTAGGAACACAGGTAGACAGGGAGTGTCGTAGAGCAGAGAGGGATATAGGAGCGCAGGTACACAGTTCCCAGGTGTGTTGCAGAGCAGAGATGGATCTAGGAGCGCACGTACACATTTCCCAGGTAGACAGGGAGTGTCGTAGAGCAGAGAGGGATCTAGGAGCGCAGGTACACAGTTCCCAGGTGTGTCGTAGAGCAGAGAGGGATCTAGGAGCGCAGGTACACAGTTCCCAGGTAGACAGGGAGTGTCGTAGAGCAGAGACGGATCTAGGAACACAGGTACACAGTTACCAGGTGTGTTGTAGAGCAGAGGGGTCTAGGAGTGCAGGTACACAGTTCCCAGGTAGACAGGGAGTGTCGTAGAGCAGAGAGGGATCTAGGAGCGCAGGTAGACAGTTCCCAGGTAGACAGGGAGTGTCGTAGAGCAGAGAGGGATCTAGGAACACAGGTAGACAGGGAGTGTCGTAGAGCAGAGAGGGATCTAGGAGCGCAGGTACACAGTTCCCAGGTAGACAGGGAGTGTCGTAGAGCAGAGAGGGATCTAGGAACACAGGTAGACAGGGGGTGTCGTAGAGCAGAGAGGGATCTAGGAGCGCAGGTACACAGTTCCCAGGTAGACAGGGAGTGTCGTAGAGCAGAGAGGGATCTAGGAGCGTAGGTACACAGTTCCCAGGTGTGTTGTAGAGCGGAGAGGGATCTAGGAGCGCAGGTGCACAGTTCCCAGGTAGACAGAGAGTGTCGTGGAGCAGAGAGGGATCTAGGAGCGCAGGTACACAGTCCCCAGGTAGGCAGGGAGTGTCGTAGAGCAGAGAGGGATCTAGGAGCGCAGGTACACAGTTCCCAGGTAGACAGGGAGTGTCGTAGAGCAGAGAGGGATCTAGGAGCGCAGGTACACAGTTCCCAGGTAGACAGGGAGTGTCGTAGAGCAGAGAGGGATCTTGGAGCGCAGGTACACAGTTCCCAGGTGTGTTGTACAGCGGAGAGGTATCTAGGAGTGCAGGTACACAGTTCCCAGGTAGACAGGGAGCGTCATAGAGCAGAGAGGGATCTAGGAACACAGGTAGACAGGGAGTGTCGTAGAGCAGAGAGGGATCTAGGAGCGCAGGTACACAGTTCCCAGGTAGACAGGGAGTGTCCTAGAGCAGAGAGGGATCTAGGAGCGCAGGTACACAGTTCCCAGGTGTGTCGTAGAGCAGAGAGGGATCTAGGAGCGCAGGTACACAGTTCCCAGGTAGACAGGGAGTGTCGTAGAGCAGAGAGGGATCTAGGAGCGCAGGTACACAGTTCCCAGGTAGACAGGGAGCGTGGTAGAGCAGAGAGGGGTCTAGGAGCGCAGGTACACAGTTCCCAGGTAGACAGGGAGTGTCGTAGAGCAGAGAGGAATCTAGGAGCGCAGGTACACGGTTCCCAGGTAGACACGGAGTGTTGTAGAGCGGAGAGGGATCTAGGAGCGCAGGTACACAGTTCCCAGGTAGACAGGGAGTGTCGTAGAGCAGAGAACGATCTAGGAGCGCAGGTACACAGTTCCCAGGTAGACAGGGAGTGTCGTAGAGCAGAGAGGGATCTAGGAACACAGGTAGACAGGGAGTGTCGTAGAGCAGAGAGGGATCTAGGAGCGCAGGTACACAGTTCCCAGGTAGACAGGGAGTGTCGTAGAGCAGAGAGGGATCTAGGAACACAGGTAGACACGGAGTGTTGTAGAGCGGAGAGGGATCTAGGAGCGCAGGTACACAGTCCCCAGGTAGACAGGGATTGTCGTAGAGCAGAGAGGGACCTAGGAACACAGGTAGACAGGGAGTGTCGTAGAGCAGAGAGGGATCTAGGAGCGCAGGTACACAGTTCCCAGGTGTGTTGTAGAGCGGAGAGGGATCTAGGAGCGCAGGTACACAGTTCGACGGTAGACAGGGAGTGTCGTAGAGCAGAGCGGGATATAGGAGCGCAGGTACACAGTCCCCAGGTGTGTTGTAGAGCAGAGAGGGATCTAGGAGCGCAAGTACACAGTTCCCAGGTAGACAGGGAGTGTCGTAGAGCAGAGAGGGATCTAGGAGCGCAGGTACACAGTTCCCAGGTGTGTCGTAGAGCAGAGAGGGATCTAGGAGCACAGGTACACAGTTCCCATGTAGACAGGGAGTGTTGTAGAGCAGAGAGGGATCTAGGAACACAGGTACACAGTTACCAGGTGTGTTGTAGAGCAGAGAGGGGTATAGGAGCGCAGGTACACAGTTCCCAGGTAGACAGGGAGTGTCGTAGAGCAGAGAGGGATCTAGGAACACAGGTAGACAGGGAGTGTCGTAGAGCAGAGAGGGATCTAGGAGCGCAGGTACACAGTTCCCAGGTAGACAGGGAGTGTCGTAGAGCAGAGAGGGATCTAGGAACACAGGTAGACAGGGGGTGTCGTAGAGCAGAGAGGGATCTAGGAGCGCAGGTACACAGTTCCCAGGTAGACAGGGAGTGTCGTAGAGCAGAGAGGGATCTAGGAGCGCAGGTACACAGTTCCCAGGTGTGTTGTAGAGCGGAGAGGGATCTAGGAGCGCAGGTGCACAGTTCCCAGGTAGACAGAGAGTGTCGTGGAGCAGAGAGGGATCTAGGAGCGCAGGTACACAGTCCCCAGGTAGGCAGGGAGTGTCGTAGAGCAGAGAGGGATCTAGGAGCGCAGGTACACAGTTCCCAGGTAGACAGGGAGTGTCGTAGAGCAGAGAGGGATCTAGGAGCGCAGGTACACAGTTCCCAGGTAGACAGGGAGTGTCGTAGAGCAGAGAGGGATCTTGGAGCGCAGGTACACAGTTCCCAGGTGTGTTGTACAGCGGAGAGGTATCTAGGAGTGCAGGTACACAGTTCCCAGGTAGACAGGGAGCGTCATAGAGCAGAGAGGGATCTAGGAACACAGGTAGACAGGGAGTGTCGTAGAGCAGAGAGGGATCTAGGAGCGCAGGTACACAGTTCCCAGGTAGACAGGGAGTGTCCTAGAGCAGAGAGGGATCTAGGAGCGCAGGTACACAGTTCCCAGGTGTGTCGTAGAGCAGAGAGGGATCTAGGAGCGCAGGTACACAGTTCCCAGGTAGACAGGGAGTGTCGTAGAGCAGAGAGGGATCTAGGAGCGCAGGTACACAGTTCCCAGGTAGACAGGGAGCGTGGTAGAGCAGAGAGGGGTCTAGGAGCGCAGGTACACAGTTCCCAGGTAGACAGGGAGTGTCGTAGAGCAGAGAGGAATCTAGGAGCGCAGGTACACGGTTCCCAGGTAGACACGGAGTGTTGTAGAGCGGAGAGGGATCTAGGAGCGCAGGTACACAGTTCCCAGGTAGACAGGGAGTGTCGTAGAGCAGAGAACGATCTAGGAGCGCAGGTACACAGTTCCCAGGTAGACAGGGAGTGTCGTAGAGCAGAGAGGGATCTAGGAACACAGGTAGACAGGGAGTGTCGTAGAGCAGAGAGGGATCTAGGAGCGCAGGTACACAGTTCCCAGGTAGACAGGGAGTGTCGTAGAGCAGAGAGGGATCTAGGAACACAGGTAGACACGGAGTGTTGTAGAGCGGAGAGGGATCTAGGAGCGCAGGTACACAGTCCCCAGGTAGACAGGGATTGTCGTAGAGCAGAGAGGGACCTAGGAACACAGGTAGACAGGGAGTGTCGTAGAGCAGAGAGGGATCTAGGAGCGCAGGTACACAGTTCCCAGGTGTGTTGTAGAGCGGAGAGGGATCTAGGAGCGCAGGTACACAGTTCGACGGTAGACAGGGAGTGTCGTAGAGCAGAGCGGGATATAGGAGCGCAGGTACACAGTTCCCAGGTGTGTTGTAGAGCAGAGAGGGATCTAGGAGCGCAAGTACACAGTTCCCAGGTAGACAGGGCGTGTCGTAGAGCAGAGAGGGATCTAGGAGCGCAGGTACACAGTTCCCAGGTGTGTTGTAGAGCAGAGAGGGATCTAGGAGCACAGGTACACAGTTCCCATGTAGACAGGGAGTGTTGTAGAGCAGAGAGGGATCTAGGAACACAGGTACACAGTTACCAGGTGTGTTGTAGAGCAGAGAGGGGTATAGGAGCGCAGGTACACAGTTCCCAGGTAGACAGGGAGTGTCGTAGAGCAGAGAGGGATCTAGGAACGCAGGTAGACAGGGAGTGTCGTAGAGCAGAGAGGGATCTAGGAGCGCAGGTACACAGTTCCCAGGTAGACAGGGAGTGTCGTAGAGCAGAGAGGGATCAAGGAGCGCAGGTACACAGTTCCCAGGTGTGTTGTAGAGCAGAGAGGGATCTAGGAGCGCAGGTGCACAGTTCCCAGGTAGACAGGGAGTGTCGTGGAGCAGAGAGGGATCTAGGAGCGCAGGTACACAGTCCCCAGGTAGACAGGGAGTGTCGTAGAGCAGAGAGGGATCTAGGAGCGCAGGTACACAGTTCCCAGGTGTGTTGTAGAGCAGAGAGGGATCTAGGAGCGCAAGTACACAGTTCCCAGGTAGACAGGGAGTGTCGTAGTGCAGAGAGGGATCTAGGAGCGCAGGTACACAGTTCCCAGGTGTGTCGTAGAACAGAGAGGGATCTAGGAACGCAGGTACACAGTTCCCAGGTAGACAGGGAGTGTTGTAGAGCAGAGAGGGATCTAGGAACACAGGTACATAGTTACCAG
>NC_135991.1:16955256-16978328 GCF_053455715.1 Rhinoraja longicauda
CCCCTCTCTCTCCCACTCTCTCAAACTTTCCAAAACTTTCTCTCTCCCCCTCTTTCTCTCTCTCCTCCCCCCTCTCACTCCCCCCCTCTCTCTCTATCACTCTCTAACTTGTCTAATATTCTCTCTCTCTCCCCCTTCTCTCTCCCCTCTCTCTCTCTCTCTCCCCCCCTCTATAACCTCTCTCTCTCTCTCTCTCTCTCCCTGCAGGTCAGTGATGACTCTTGTTATCCCTGTCAGACTCTGCTGTTGACACAACGTGGTCTGAGACTTGCTCTCTCTCTCTCTCTCTCTCTCTCTCTCTCTCTCTCTCTCTCTCACTGACCGTTCCTCTCTCCACTCACCATCCTCTCTATCTTTGACCGTTCCTCATTCCCCCTCTCCTCTCTCTCCATCCTCTCTCTCTCTGCGCCCTCTCCTTACCCCTCTCTCTCTCTCCATCCTCCAGGGAACGCCCTACTCCGGCGTCTGGTTCGTATCGGAGTCCTTGACGAGAGCAAGATGAAGCTCGACTACATCCTGGGCCTGAAGATCGAGGACTTCCTCGAGCGACGTTTGCAGACGCAGGTCTTCAAGCTGGGCTTGGCCAAGTCTATCCACCACGCCCGCGTCCTGATTCGCCAACGCCACATCAGGTGGGGGGCTAGGGGAGGGGCTTGGGGGCGAGGGGAGGGGCTTGGGGGGGCGATGGGGGGAGAAGATGGGGCTCGTCGCACCGACGATCGCCCGTCCGTTCGCCCGCCAGTCGAGCTCGGAGGCGCGCAGAGCGGGAAAAAGTGGGCGGAAGTCGGCCATCTTGGAACAGGAGGGGAAAGTCGGCCATCTTGGAACAGGCCGCAAACTCTCTAACTCCCCGCCGAGTCCGTCCGTCTCCGCGCCGGTTGAGTTCGGAGGCGTGGGCGGGAGTCGGCCATCTTGGAACGGGTGTGGAAAGTCGGCCATCTTGGAACAGGAGGCACAAGTCGGCCATCTTGGAACAGACGGCAAACTCTCCCTCTCTCCATTCCCCACCGAGTCCGTCCGTTCAAGCACTAGTTGAGTTCGGAGACGCGCAGAGAGCGGTAAAAGGGGGTGAAAGTCGGCCATCTTGGAACAGGGGGCGAAAGTCGGCCATCTTAGAATAGGAGGCGAAAGTCGGCCATCTTGGAATAGGCCCCAAACACTCTCTCCCCTTCCCCACCGAGTCCGTCCGTCCGTCCGCGCCGACCAGCGATCCCCGCGCACTAACACTATCCCACACACACTGGGGGACAATTTACAATCTCACACCGAAGCTGAAGGGATCTAGGAGCGCAGGTACACAGTTCCCAGGTAGACAGGGAGTGTCGTAGAGCAGAGAGGGATCTGGGAGCGCAGGTACACAGTTCCCAGGTGTGTCGTAGAGCGGAGAGGGGTCTAGGAGCGCAGGTACACAGTTCCCAGGTAGACAGGGAGTGTCGTAGAGCAGAGAGGGATCTAGGAGCGCAGGTACACAGTTCCCAGGTAGACAGGGAGTGTCGTAGAGCAGAGAGGGATCTAGGAGCGCAGGTACACAGTTCCCAGGTGTGTTGTAGAGCAGAGAGGGATCTAGGAGCGCAGGTACACAGTTCCCAGGTAGACAGGGAGTGTCGTAGAGCAGAGAGGGATCTAGGAGCGCAGGTACACAGTTCCCAGGTAGACAGGGAGTGTCGTAGAGCAGAGAGGGATCTAGGAAGTTCCCAGGTAGACAGGGAGTGTTGTAGAGCAGAGAGGGATCTAGGAGCGCAGGTACACAGTTCCCAGGTAGACAGGGAGTGTCGTAGAGCAGAGAGGGGTCTAGGAGCGCAGGTACACAGTCCCCAGGTAGACAGGGAGTGTCGTAGAGCAGAGAGGGGTCTAGGAGCGCAGGTACACAGTCCCCAGGTAGACAGGGAGTGTTGTAGAGCAGAGAGGGATCTAGGAAGTTCCCAGGTAGACAGGGAGTGTCTCCCCGCCGAGTCCGTCCGTCTCCGCGCCGGTTGAGTTCGGAGGCGTGGGCGGGAGTCGGCCATCTTGGAACGGGTGTGGAAAGTCGGCCATCTTGGAACAGGAGGCACAAGTCGGCCATCTTGGAACAGACGGCAAACTCTCCCTCTCTCCATTCCCCACCGAGTCCGTCCGTTCAAGCACTAGTTGAGTTCGGAGACGCGCAGAGAGCGGTAAAAGGGGGTGAAAGTCGGCCATCTTGGAACAGGGGGCGAAAGTCGGCCATCTTAGAATAGGAGGCGAAAGTCGGCCATCTTGGAATAGGCCCCAAACACTCTCTCCCCTTCCCCACCGAGTCCGTCCGTCCGTCCGCGCCGACCAGCGATCCCCGCGCACTAACACTATCCCCACACACACTGGGGGACAATTTACAATCTCACACCGAAGCTGAAGGGATCTAGGAGCGCAGGTACACAGTTCCCAGGTAGACAGGGAGTGTCGTAGAGCAGAGAGGGATCTAGGAGCGCAGGTACACAGTTCCCAGGTGTGTCGTAGAGCAGAGAGGGATCTAGGAGCGCAGGTACACAGTCCCCAGGTAGACAGGGAGTGTCGTAGAGCAGAGAGGGATCTAGGAGCGCAGGTACACAGTTCCCAGGTGTGTTGTAGAGCAGAGAGGGATCTAGGAGCGCAGGTACACAGTTCCCAGGTAGACAGGGAGTGTTGTAGAGCAGAGAGGGATCTAGGAGCGCAGGTACACAGTTCCCAGGTAGACAGGGAGTGTCGTAGAGCAGAGAGGGATCTAGGAGCGCAGGTACACAGTTCCCAGGTGTGTTGTAGAGCGGAGAGGGATCTAGGAGCGCAGGTACACAGTTCCCAGGTAGACAGGGAGTGTCGTAGAGCAGAGAGGGATCTAGGAGCGCAGGTACACAGTTCCCAGGTAGACAGGGAGTGTCGTAGAGCAGAGAGGGGTCTAGGAGCGCAGGTACACAGTTCCCAGGTAGACAGGGAGTGTCGTAGAGCAGAGAGGGATCTAGGAGCGCAGGTACACAGTTCCCAGGTAGACAGGGAGCGTTGTAGAGCAGAGAGGGATCTAGGAGCGCAGGTACACAGTTCCCAGGTGTGTTGTAGAGCAGAGAGGGAACTAGGAGCGCAGGTACACAGTTCCCAGGTAGACAGGGAGTGTCGTAGAGCAGAGAGGGATCTAGGAGCGCAGGTACACAGTTCCCAGGTAGACAGGGAGTGTCGTAGAGCAGAGAGGGATCTAGGAAGTTCCCAGGTAGACAGGGAGTGTCGTAGAGCAGAGAGGGATCTAGGAGCGCAGGTACACAGTTCCCAGGTAGACAGGGAGTGTCGTAGAGCAGAGAGGGATCTAGGAGCGCAGGTACACAGTTCCCAGGTGTGTGACACACACATTGAACGCCTGTTTTTCATCTTTGTACAGAACCTGAGTCCCTGGGTGGGGAATGTTTCCCGTGACAGGGGAGGGCTCTTGTTCAGTGAGGTCAATGCGGCATCTGCCGTATACCTTGCCTCGGTGGTCTCACTGGAGCACTGTACGCTCGACGGGGAGAGAGAAGGTAACGAGACCTGAGGGGTGGAGGAACCAACTGCAGGTGCTGCTTTACAGCCGAGATAAGACACAGAGTGCTGGAGTAACTCAGCGGGTCAGGCAGCGTCTGTGGAGAACATGGATAGGTGGTGATTGGGATGGGTTGGGTTGAGTTGGGTGACGTTTCACAGAGTGCTGGAGTAACTCAGCGGGTCGGGCAGCATCTGTGGAGAGAAGGAATGGGTGGTGATTGGGTTCAGTTGGGTGGAGATTGAGTTGGGTTGAGTTTCGTTGGGTGTAGGTTGGGTTGAGTTGGTGGAGATTGAGTTGGGTTGAGTGGAGTTGAGTTGGGTGGAGATTGAGTTGAGTTGGGTGGAGGTTGAGTTGGGTGGAGATTGAGTTGAGTTGGGTGGAGGTTGAGTTGGGTGGAGATTGAGTTGAGTTGGGTGGAGATTGAGTTGAGTTGGGTGGAGATTGAGTTGGAGATTGGGTTGAGTTGGGTGGAGATTGGGTTGGGTTAGGTGACGTTTCACAGAGTGCTGGAGTAACTCAGTGGGTCAGGCAGTATCTGTGGAGAACATGGATAGGTGGTGATTTGGGATGGGTTGGTGTTGGGTTGAGTTTGGTTGGGTTGTGTTGGGTTGTGTTGAGTTGGGTTGGGTTGAGTTATGTGACGTTTCACAGAGTGCTGGAGTAACTCTGGGTCAGGCAGCATCTGTGGAGAACATGGATAGGTGGTGATTTGGGATGGGTTGGTTTAAGTTGGGTTGAGTTGGTGTTGGGTTGAGTTTGGTTGGGTTGTGTTGTGTTGGGTTGGGTTGAGTTATGTGACGTTTCACAGAGTGCTGGAGTAACTCAGCGGGTCAGGCAGCATCTGTGGAGAACATGGATAGGTGATGGTTGGGTTGTGTTGGGTTGGGTTGAGTTTGGTTAGGGTTGGGTTTGATTGGGTTGATTTGAGTTGGGTTTTGATTTGGGTTGGGTTGAGATAGGTGACGTTTCACAGAGTGCTGGAATAACTCAGCGGGTCGGGCAGCATCTGTGGAGAGAAGGAATGGGTGGTGGTTGAGTTGGGTTGAGTGGAGATTGGGTTGATTTGGGTTGTGTTGATTTGAGTTGTGTTGGGTTGAGTTGTGTTGGGTTTGGTTGAGTTAGGTGACGTTTCACAGAGTGCTGGAGTAACTCAGCGGGTCAGGCAGCATCTGTGGGGAACATGGATAGGTGGCGATTGGGATGGGTTGGGTTGATTTGAGTTGGGTTGAGTTTCGTTGGGTGTAGATTGGATTGAGTTGGGTGGAGATTGATTTGAGTTGTGTTGGGTTGAGTGGAGTTGAGTTGGTGGAGATTGAGTTGGGTGGAAGTTGGGTTGAGTTGAATTGAGTTGGGTGGAGGTTGAGTTGAGTTGGGTGGAGATTGGGTTTGGTTGATTTGAGTCGGGATGGTTTGGGTTGGGTTGATATGAGTTGGGTTGGGTTGAGATTGGTTTGGGTTGGGTTGGGTTGGATTGAGGTGACATTTCACAGAGTGCTGGAGTAACTCAGCGGGTCAGGCAGCATCTGTGGGGAACATGGATAGGTGGGAGTTGGGTTGGGTTGGGTTGAGTTGCGATTTGGGTTGAGTTGTGTTGGGTTGAGTTGGGATGGGTTGGTTTGAGTTGGGATGGGTTGGGATGGGTTGGGTTGAGTTGGGATGGGTTGGTTTGAGTTGGGATGGGTTGGGTTGGGTTGGGTTGGGATGGGTTGGGTTGGGTTGAGTTGAGTTAGGTGACGTTTCACAGAGTGCTGGAGTAACTCAGCGGGTCAGGCAGCATCTGTGGAGAACATGGATAGGTGACGTCTCTGATCTGTGACTCTCTCTCTCTCTCTCTCTCTCCCTCTCTCTCTCCAGGGTACGCAAGCAAGTGGTAAACATCCCATCCTACATCGTGCGCCTGGACTCCCAGAAACACATCGACTTCTCCCTGCGCTCCCCGTACGGAGGGGGCCGACCGGGACGGGTCAAGCGCAAGAACGCCAAGAAGGGCCAGGGGGGTGCTAGCGCTGTGGATGATGAGGAGGAGGACTGAGGGAGAGAGAGGCGTAGAGGACGGAGAGAGAGAGAGAGAGAGGAGAGAGAGAGAGAGATGTGTGAGTGTACAACACAGACCTGAACACTGGAATAAAGTCTGATCTGACATTCTCAACGTCTACATCGACTACTTATTACTCTCTCTGTGTGTGTCTCTCTCTCTCTCTCTCTCTCTCCCTTTCTCAAAACTTTCTCTCTCTCTCTCTCTCTGTGTCTCTCTCTCTCTCTTTCTCCAAACTTTCTCTCTCTCCCTCTCTTTCTCAAAACTTTCTCTCTCTCTCTCTCTCTCTCTCCGTGTCTCCCTCTCTCTCTCTCTCTCCCCCTCTCTCTCTCTCTCTCTTTCTCCAAACTTTCTCTCTCTCCCTCTCTTTCTCAAAACTTTCTCTCTCTCTCTCCCTCTCTGTTTCTCAAAACTTTCTCTCTCTCCCTCTCTTAAAACTTTCTCTCTCTCTCTCTCTCAGTGTCTCTCTCGTTCTCAAAACTTTCTCTCTCCCTCTCTCTTTCTCCAAACTTTCTCTCTCTCTCTCTCTCTCTCTCTCTCCCTCCCTCCCTCTTTCTCCCTCTCTGTTTCTCTCTCTCTCTCCCTCCCTCCCTCTCTCTCCCTCTCTGTTTCTCAAAACTTTCTCTCTCTCCCTCTCTTAAAACTTTCTCTCTCTCTCTCTCTCTCTCTGTGTCTCTCTCTCTCTTTCTCCAAACTTTCTCTCTCTCCCTCTCTTTCTCAAAACTTTCTCTCTCTCTCTCTCTCTCTCTCCGTGTCTCTCCCTCCCTCTCTCTCCCTCTCTCTCTCTCCCTCTCTCTCCCTCTCTGTTTCTCAAAACTTTCTCTCTCTCCCTCTCTTATCTGTGTCTCTCTCTATCTCTCACTCTCTTTCTGTCTCTCTCAAAGTAAGGAACTGCAGATGCTGGCTTATACTGAAGACCGACAGAGTGCTGGAGTAACTCAGCGGGTCGGGCAGCATCTGTGGAGAGAAGGAATGGGTGGTGATTGGGTTGAGTTTGGATGGGTTGAGTTGGGTGGAGATTGAGTTGAGTTGGGTGGAGATTGAGTTGGGTGGAGATTGAGTTGAGTTGAGTTGGGTGGAGGTTGAGTTGAGTTGGGTGGAGATTGAGTTGAGTTGGGTGGAGATTGAGTTGAGTTGGGTGGAGATTGAGTTGAGTTGGGTGGAGATTGGGTTGGGTGGAGGTTGGGTTTGGTTGAGTTGGGTTTGGTTGGGTTGAGTTGGGTGGAGATTGAGTTGGGTGGAGATTGAGTTGAGTTGGGTGGAGATTGGGTTGGGTGGAGATTGGGTTGGGTGGAGGTTGGGTTTGGTTGGGTTGGGTTTGGTTGGGTTGAGTTGGGTGGAGATTCGAGTTGAGTTGGGTGGAGATTGAGTTGAGTTGGGTGGAGGTTGGGTTGGGTGGAGGTTGGGTTTGGTTGAGTTGGGTTTGGTTGGGTTGAGTTGGGTGGAGATTCGAGTTGAGTTGGGTTGGGTGGAGATTGAGTTCAGTTGGTGGAGATTGAGTTGGGTTAGGTGATGTTTCACAGAGTGCTGGAGTAACTCAGCGGGTCAGGCAGCATCTGTGGAGAGAAGGATTGGGTGGAGGTTGGGTTTGGGTGGAGATTGGGTTTGGTTGGGTTGAGTTGAGTGGAGATTGGGTTTGGTTGGGTTGAGGAGATTGAGTTGGGTTAGGTTGGGTGGAGATTGGGTTTGGTTGGGTTGAGTTGGGTGGAGGTTGGGTTGGGTGGAGGTTGGGTTGGGTTAAGTGACGTTTCACAGAGTGCTGGAGTAACTCAGCGGGTCAGGCAGCATCTGTGGAGAGAAGGAATGGGTGGGGGTTGGGTTGAGTTGAGTTGAGATTGAGTTTGGTTGGGATGAGGTGGAGATTGAGTTGGGTTTGGTTGAGTTGAGTGGAGGTTGAGTTGGGTGGAGATTGAGTTGGGTTGGGTTGAGTTGAGTGGGTTTGGTTGAGTTGGGTGGGGACTGGGTTGGGTGGAGGTTGGGTGGGTTTGGTTGAGTTGGGTGGGGACTGGGTTGGGTTGAGATTGAGTTGGGTTGGGTGGAGGTTGGGTTGAGTTAGGTGGCGTTTCACAGAGTGCTGGAGTAACTCAGCGGGTCAGGCAGCATCTGTGGAGAGAAGGAATGGGTGGTGATTGGGTTGAGTTTGGTTGGGTTGGGTAGAGATTGAGTTGGGTGGAGATTGGGTTGGGTTGAGATTCAGTTTAGTTGGGTGGAGATTGAGTTGGGTTTAGTTGAGTTGGGTGGAGATTGGGTTTAGTTGGGTGGAGATTGAGGTGGGTTTAGTTGAGTTGGGTGGAGATTGGGTTGGGTTGAGTTGGGTGGAGGTTGAGTTGGGTTGGGTTGGGTTGAGTTAGGTGACGTTTCACAGAGTGCTGGAGTAACTCAGCGGGTCAGGCAGCATCTGTGGGGAGAAGGATTGGGTGGAGGTTGGGTTTGGGTGGAGGTTGGGTTTGGTTGAGTTGGGTTTGGTTGGGTTGAGTTGGGTGGAGATTCGAGTTGAGTTCAGTTGGTGGAGATTGAGTTGGGATAGGTGACGTTTCACAGAGTGCTGGAGTAACTCAGTGGGTCAGGCAGCATCTGTGGAGAGAAGGATTGGGTGGAGGTTGGGTTTGGGTGGAGGTTGGGTTGGGTGGAGATTGGGTTTGGTTGGGTTGAGTTGAGTGGAGATTGGGTTTGGTTGGGTTGAGGTTGAGTTGAGTGGAGATTGAGTTGGTGTTAGGTTGGGTGGAGATTGGGTTTGGTTGGGTTGAGGTTGAGTTGGGTGGAGGTTGGGTTGGGTGGAGGTTGGGTTGGGTTGGGTTAAGTGACGTTTCACAGAGTGCTGGAGTAACTCAGCGGGTCAGGCAGCATCTGTGGAGAGAAGGAATGGGTGGGGGTTGGGTTGAGTTGAGTGGAGATTGAGTTTGGTTGGGATGAGGTGGAGATTGAGTTGGGTAGAGATTGAGTTGGGTTTGGTTGAGTTGGGTGGAGATTGAGTTGGGTGGAGATTGAGTTGGGTTTGGTTGAGTTGGGTGGAGATTGAGTTGGGTGGAGATTGGGTTGGGTTGGGTGGAGGTTGGGTGGGTTTGGTTGAGTTGGGTGGGGACTGGGTTGGGTTGGGTGGAGGTTGGGTGGGTTTGGTTGAGTTGGGTGGGGACTGTGTTGGGTGGAGATTGAGTTGGGTTGGGTGGAGGTTGGGTTGAGTTAGGTGGCGTTTCACGGAGTGCTGGAGTAACTCAGCGGGTCAGGCAGCATCTGTGGAGAGAAGGAATGGGTGGTGATTGGGTTGAGTTTGGTTGGGTTGGGTAGAGATTGAGTTGGGTGGAGATTGGGTTGGGTGGAGATTCAGTTTAGTTGGGTGGAGATTGAGTTGGGTTTAGTTGAGTTGGGTGGAGACTGGGTTGGGTTGAGATTGAGTTGGGTTGGGTGGAGGTTGGGTTGAGTTAGGTGGCGTTTCACAGAGTGCTGGAGTAACTCAGCGGGTCAGGCAGCATCTGTGGAGAGAAGGAATGGGTGGAGATTGGGTTTGGTTTAGTTGAGTTGGGTGGAGATTGGGTTGAGTTGGGTGGAGATTGAGGTGGGTTTAGTTGAGTTGGGTGGAGATTGGGTTTAGTTGGGTGGAGGTTGAGTTGGGTGGAGGTTGAGTTGGGTGGAGATTGGGTTGGGTTGAGTTGGGTGGAGGTTGAGTTGGGTGGAGATTGAGGTGGGTGGAGGTTGAGTTGGGTGGAGATTGGGTTGAGTTGGGTGGAGATTGGGTTGGGTTGAGTTGGGTGGAGGTTGAGTTGGGTGGAGATTGGGTTGGGTTGAGTTGGGTGGAGGTTGAGTTGGGTGGAGATTGGGTTGAGTTGGGTGGAGGTTGAGTTGGGTGGAGGTTGAGTTGGGTGGAGATTGAGGTGGGTTTAGTTGAGTTGGGTGGAGATTGGGTTGAGTTGGGTGGAGGTTGAGTTGGGTGGAGATTGAGGTGGGTTAGGTGGCGTTTCACAGAGTGCTGGAGTAACTCAGCGGGTCAGGCAGCATCTGTGGAGAACATGGATCAGGGAGAGCTGGTGGATGTGGTGTATCTAGACTTTCAAAAAGCCTTTGACAAAAGTCCCACACAAGAGATTAGTGGGCAAAATTAGAGCACGTGGTATTGGGGGCAGGGTATTGACATGGATAGAGAATCGACAACAGGTGCAGGAGGAGGCCATTCGGCCCTTCGAGCCCGTACGCACCGCCATTCAATGCGATCGCGGCTGATCGTTCTCAACCAGTACCCCGTTCCTGCCTTCTCCCCTGACTCCTCTATCCTTAAGAGCTCTATCCAGCTCTCTCTTGAATGCATTCGGAGAATTGGCCTCCACTGCCCTCTGAGGCAGAGAATTAATCCCACAGATTCACAACTGGAAAAGTTGGGTGGAGGTTGGGTTGAGTTGAGTTGGGTGGAGATTAAGTTGGGTTGGGTGGAGGTTGCATTGGGTTGAGTTGGGTGGAGATTGGGTTGGATTGAGTTGAGTTGGGTGGAGATTGAATTGGGTTGGGTGGAGATTGGGTTGGATTGCGTTGAGTTGGGTGTAGATTTAGTTGAGTAGGGATGGAGATTGGGTTGAGTTGGGTGGAGATTGAGTTGGGGTGGGTGGAGATTGGGTTGAGTTGAGTTGGGTGGAGGTTGGGTTGGGTGGAGATTGGGTTGGGTTGAGTTGAGTTGGGTGGGGGTTGGTTTGGGTGGAGATTGAGTTGAGTTGGGTGGAGATTGAGTTGGGTTGGGTGGAGATTGGGTTGGGTTAAGTTGGGTGGAGGTTGGGTTGAGTTGAGTTGGGTGGAGATTAAGTTGGGTTGGTTGGAGGTTGCATTGGGTTGAGTTGGGTGGAGATTGGGTTGGATTGAGTTGAGTTGGGTGGAGATTGAATTGGGTTGGGTGGAGATTGGGTTGGATTGCGTTGAGTTGGGTGGAGATTGAGTTGGTTGGGTGGAGGTTGGGTTGAGTTGAGTTGAGTTGGGTGGAAGTTGAGTTGAGTAGGGAGGAGATTGGGTTGAGTTGGGTGGAGATTGAGTTGGGTTGGGTGGAGATTGGGTTGAGTTGAGTTGGGTGGGGGTTGGGTTGGGTGGAGATTGGGTTGGATTGAGTTGAGTTGGGTGGAGTTGAGTTGGGTTGGGTGGAGATTGGGTTGGGTTGGGTTGGGTGGAAGTTGAGTTGGGTTGGGTGGAGATTGGGTTGGGTTGAGTTGAGTTGGGTGGAAGTTGGGTTGGGTTGAGTTGGGTGAACTGAAAAAGTCTCTCCTCGTCTCCGTTCTCAATGGCCGACCCCTTATTCTTAAACTGTGGCCTCTGGTTCTGGACTCCCCCAACATTGGGAACATGTTTCCTGCCTCTAACGTGTCCGACCCTTTAATAATCTTATACGTTTCTCATCCTCTAAACAATTTCCCACTTGAAAATAAACCCTTAACTTCCAGAAAACCCCCATTTTACACCTTTTTAAAGCAGAAAAATACCCTTTTCCACCCAAAATACCCCTTTTAACCCCCCGTTTAAGGCATAAAAACCTTTTAAACTCAATTCCCCACTAAAGAAAGACAATTAACAACCTCTCCCAGCAGGAAAAAAAACCTTTTCCAGCAAAAAAATGTGAAAATCTGCCCAAAATACCCCTTTTAACCCCCATTTTAGGCCGAAAAACCCTTTTAATCTCAATTTCCCAACAAGAAAATTCCCTTTTTCTACCAAACATACCCCCATTTTCAAACAAAAACCCTTTTAAACTCAATTTCCCACTTTAAAAGACACCCTTAACATCTCCCAGCAGAGAAAAAAACATTTAAACCCCCCTTTCCAGCAGAAATACCCATTTTAAGTCCCATTTCCCAACATGAAAATCCACTTAATTCCCCTTTTCTGTCCAAAATACCCCATTTAGGGGGAAAAACTCAATTGCCCACTTTAAAAGACACCCCTAACTTCCTCTCCCAGCAGAAAAAAGACATTTAAAACCCCATTTCCAGCAGAAATACCCATTTTAAGTCCCATTTCCCAACATGAAAATCCACTTAATTCCCCTTTTCTGTCCAAAATACCCCATTTAGGGGGAAAACCCCATTAAACTCCATTTCCCACTTTAAAAGACACCCCTAACTTCCTCTCCCAGCAGAAAAAAACCCACTAACATCTCCCAGCAGAGAAAAAACCATTTAAACCCACTTTTCCAGCAGAAATACCCATTTTAAGTCCCATTTCCCAACATGAAAATCCACTTAATTCCCCTTTTCTGTCCGAAATACCCCATTTAGGGGGAAAAACTCCATTATCCACTTTAAAAGACACCCCTAACTTCGTCTCCCAGCAGAAAAAAACCATTTAAACCCACATTTCCAGCAGAAATACCCATTTTAAGTCCCATTTCCCAACATGAAAATTCACTTAATTTCCCTTTTCTGTCCAAAATACCCCATTTAGGGGGGAAAACGCCCTTTAAACTCCATTCCCCACTTTAAAAGACACCCCTAACTTCGTCTCCCAGCAGAAAAAAAACCATTAACATCTCCCAGCAGAGAAAAAACCCACTTTTCCAGCAGAAATACCCATTTTAAGTCCCATTTCCCAACATGAAAATCCACTTAATTCCCCTTTTCTGTCCAAAATACCCCATTTAGGGGGAAAACTCAATTCCCCACTTTAAAAGACACCCCTAACGTCCTCTCCCAGCAGAAAAAAACCATTTAAACCCACTTTTCCAGCAGAAATACCCATTTTAAGTCCCATTTCCCAACATGAAAATTCACTTAATTCCCCTTTTCTGTCCAAAATACCCCATTTAGGGGGGAAAACCCCCTTTAAACTCCATTCCCCACTTTAAAAGACACCCCTAACTTCATCTCCCAGCAGAAAAAAACCCATTAACATCTCCCAGCAGAGAAAAAGCCCATTTAAACCCACTTTTCCAGCAGAAATACCCATTTTAAGTCCCATTTCCCAACATGAAAATCCACTTAATTCCCCTTTTCTGTCCGAAATACCCCATTTAGGGGGAAAAACTCAATTGCCCACTTTAAAAGACACCCCTAACTTCCTCTCCCAGCAGAAAAAAGACATTTAAACCCCCCTTTCCAGCAGAAATACCCATTTTAAGTCCCATTTCCCAACATGGAAATCCACTTAATTCCCCTTTTCTGTCCAAAATACCCCATTTAGGGGGGAAAACCCCCTTTAAACTCCATTCCCCACTTTAAAAGACACCCCTAACTTCGTCTCCCAGCAGAAAAAAACCCATTAACATCTCCCAGCAGAGAAAAAACCCATTTAAACCCACTTTTCCAGCAGAAATACCCATTTTAAGTCCCATTTCCCAACATGAAAATCCACTTAATTCCCCTTTTCTGTCCGAAATACCCCATTTAGGGGGAAAAACTCAATTCCCCACTTTAAAAGACACCCCTAACTTCCTCTCCCAGCAGAAAAAAGACATTTAAAACCCCATTTCCAGTAGAAATACCCATTTTAAGTCCAATTTCTCAACATGAAAATCCACTTAATTCCCCTTTTCTGTCCAAAATACCCCATTTAGGGGGGAAAACTAATCGACCCGATCACCGTCGTGTCGTCTAGCAAACTTGACCATGGCGTCGGCGTCGAATGGAGGAACGCAGTGGTGTAGTGAAGAGGGAGTAGAGCACTGGGCTGGGAACACAGGCCCTGTGGTGTGCCGGTACTCAGGGGCGATAGTGGAGGAGGACATTGTCACTGCCGGTCGGTCGGTCGGTCGGTCCCTCCAGCACCAAGTCCAGGGAGTCCATTCCCAAACCAGACTGAGATGTTCCTGGATAAGATGGTCTCCACAGCCCCCAGAGTAGAAGCAATGAAGGATCCCCAGAGACACTCTCTGAGTTCCCTCAGCTGTCTAAGGTGGTAGAGACGTCGTCCACCAGTGGGACAATGTGCGTTGTCCACGTCAGACCCTCTGTGATGTGGACTCCCAGGTATTTAAACCTGCTCACCCTATCTATCCACAGTAGACCCATCTATCTCCAGTGGGGTGTACGTACGTACGTACGTACGTCCTTGGATGTCCAGCCCTTCCAAAGTCCACAATCAGCTCCTTAGTGTTTGTGTGACATTCAAGAGGAGGCTGTTGTCCAGACACCAGGGCCAGATCTAAGGCCTTGGACAACAGGTGCAGGAGGAGGCCATTCGGCCCTTCGAGCCTGTACGCACCGCCATTCAATGTGATCACGGCTGATCATTCTCAATCAGTGCCCCGTTCCTGCCTTCTCCCCTGACTCCTCTATCCTTAAGAGCTCTATTTAGCTCTCTCTTGACTCTCTCGTTCTCTCTTGAGAGCTCTATCTCGAGCTCCTATCCTTAAGAGCTCTATCTAGCTCTCTCTAGTTCTCTCTTGAGAGCTCTATCTCGAGCTCCTATCCTTAAGAGCTCTATCTAGCTCTCTCTCTAGTTCTCTCTTGAGAGCTCTATCTCGAGCTCCTATCCTTAAGAGCTCTATCCAGCTCTCTCTTGAATGCATTCAGAGAATTGGCCTCCACTGCCCTCCGAGGCAGAGAATTAATCCCACAGATTCACAACTGGAAACGTTTCCGTTCTAAATGGCCGACCCCTTATTTCTTAAACTGTGTGTGGCCCCTGGTTCTGGACTCCCCCAACATTGGGAACATGTTTCCTGCCTCTAACGTGTCCAACCCCTTAATAATCTTATACGTTTCGATAAGATCCCCTCTCATCCTTCTAAATTCCAGTGTATACAAGCCCAGTCGCTCCAGCCTTTCAACGTACGACAGTCCCGCCATCCCGGGGATTAACCTGGTGAACCTACGCTGCACGCCCTCAATAGCAAGGACGTCCTTCCTCAAATTTGGAGACCAAAACTGCGCACAGTACTCCAGGTGCGGTCTCACCAGGGCCCTGTACAACTGCAGAAGGACCTCTTTGCTCCTATACTCCATAGCAAGGAGGTCCTTCCTCAAACTAGGAGATCAAAACTCCAGGTGTGGTCTAACCAAGGCCTTGTACATCTGAAGAAGGACCTCCTTGCTCCTAAAGTCAAACTAGGACGTCCTTCCTCAAATTAGGAGACCAAAACTGCACACAGTACTCCAGGTGCGGTCTCACTAGGGCCCTGTACAACTGCAGAAGGACCTCTTTGCTCCTATACTCAACCCCTCTAGTTATGAAGGCCAACATGCCATTGGCTTTCTTCACTGCCTGCTGTACCTGCATGCTTCCTTTCAGTGACTGATGCACTAGGACACCCAGATCTCGTTGAACGTCCCCTGTTCCTAACTTGACACCATTCAGATAATACTCTGCCTTCATACTCTTACCACCAAAGTGGATAACCTCACACGATACAAGGCCTTCTACGCTCGCACCTCCAGACTCGGGAACAGTTCCATCCCCAGGGCCATAAGTTGCTATGAACCGGTCCTGCTGAGCCGGATGGTCACATTCCCAATCCCAAACGAGGGGGATTCTGCCCTTGTTACGAATGGGGAAAGGGAGAGCAAGAGCGGACAGAAGAGACCCTAGTGAGAACCTCATCTATAATGGAAGTGGGTTGGCTCGAAGGGCCGAATGGCCTCCTCCTGCACCCATCTACCATGTTTTGTGCAAGGAGATGGATGAGTGGATGGGGGAAGATGGATAAATGGGGCAATAGATTGTTAAATAGAGAGGAAAATTGGGTAATAGGCAGAAATTGATCATCAATTGGATGGCGGTGTTGGCTCGAAGGGC
Organism: Rhinoraja longicauda; assembly: GCF_053455715.1. Lineage (NCBI taxonomy): Eukaryota > Metazoa > Chordata > Chondrichthyes > Rajiformes > Arhynchobatidae > Rhinoraja > Rhinoraja longicauda. The sequence goes on from NC_135991.1 coordinate 16,970,490, forward strand.
CGAATGGCCTCCTCCTGCACCAATTTTCCATGTTTTGTACAAGGAGATGGATGAATGAATGGGGGAAGATGGATAAATGGGGCAATAGATTGTTAAATAGAGAGGAAAATTGGGTAATAGGCGGAAATTGATCATCAATTGGATGGAGGTGTTGGCTCGAAGGGCCGAATGGCCTCCTCCTGCACCTGTTTTCCATGTTTTGTACAAGGAGAGGGATGAATGGATGGGGGAAGATGGATAAATGGAGCAATAGATGTTTAAATAGAGAGAAAAATGGAGGAATAGGTGGAAATTGATCATCAATTGGATGCCGGTGCTGGCTTGAAGGGCTGAATGGCCTCCTCCTGCACCTGTTTTCCATGTTTTGTACAAGGAGAGGGATGAATGGATGGGGGAAGATGGATAAATGGAGCAATAGATGGTTAAATAGAGAGAAAAATGGAGGAATAGGTGGAAATTGATCATCAATTGGATGCCGGTGCTGGCTTGAAGGGCTGAATGGCCTCCTCCTGCACCTGTTTTCCATGTTTTGTACAAGGAGAGGGATGAATGGATGGGGGAAGATGGATAAATGGAGCAATAGATGGTTAAATAGAGAGAAAAATGGAGGAATAGGTGGAAATTGATCATCAATTGGATGCCGGTGCTGGCTTGAAGGGCTGAATGGCCTCCTCCTGCACCTGTTTTCCATGTTTTGTACAAGGAGAGGGATGAATGGATGGGGGAAGATGGATAAATGGAGCAATAGATGGTTAAATAGAGAGAAAAATGGAGGAATAGGTGGAAAGAAGAGAATTGGATGGAGGTGGACAACTCTTGGTCAATCCTCAGGCGGGACTTCTTCCGGGTTCGGTGACGGACAGCCGCGGCGGCCAATGGCGGAGGAGACGGCGCGACTTCCGGGGGGGCGGGATCAGGAGGCGGGTGACGGGCGGCGGCGCGGGCCAATGGACGGCTGGCGTGACGTCACGAGCGGCCAATCGGGAGCGGCGGAAGGGGCGGGATGTGGGGGAAGCAGGAAGGGATATAAAAGCGGGGAGGCGGCGGGCACTTCCTGTGCGGCCCGGGCTGTCGCCGAGGACGGAGCCGCGGATAAAGGGGGGACCTCCGCCCGCTCGGCCGCTCCTCGCCCACCACCACTCGGCCCCTCGCCTCCCTCCTAGCCCTCCCCAATCCCCTCCATTCAAAGGGGGAGGGTCTTGTCTCTGGTGGTTAAAAGGTGGAATTAAAAGGGTTTTTCTGCCTGAAATGGGGATAATATTGTTGGGGGGATGGAGTTTAAAGGGGTTTTTCCCCCTAAATGGGGCATTTTGGACAGAAAAAGGGAATTAAGTGAAATTGAGTTAAAAGTTGTTGTTTCGCTGGAAATTGGGTTTAAAATGTTTTTTTCTCTGCTGGGAGAGGAAGTTAAGGGTGTCTTTTAAAGTGGGGAATGGAGTTTAAAGGGGGTTTTCCCCCTAAATGGGGTATTTTGGACAGAAAGGGGTAATTAAGTGAATTTTCATGTTGGGAAATGGAGTTTAAAATGGGTATTTCTGCTGGAAAAAGGGGTTTAACTTGGTTTTTCTCTGCTGGGAGAGGAAGTTAAGGGTGTCTTTTAAAGTGGGGAATGGAGTTTAAAGGGGGTTTTCCCCCTAAATGGGGTATTTTGGACAGAAAGGGGTAATTAAGTGAATTTTCATGTTGGGAAAAGGAGTTTAAAATGGATATTTCTGCTGGAAAAAGGGGTTTAACATGGTTTTTCTCTGCTGGGAGAGGAAGTTAAGGGTGTCTTTTAAAGTGGGGAATGGAGTTTAAAGGGGGTTTCCCCCCTAAAAGGGGTATTTTGGACAGAAAAGGGGAATTAAGTGAAATTGAGTTCAGTTATTTTTTGCTGGAAATGGGGTTTAAAATGGGTATTTCTGCTGGAAAAAGGGCTTTAACATGGTTTTTCTCTGCTGGAAGTTAAGGGTTTCTTTTAAAGTGGGGAATGGCGTTTAAAGGGAGTTTTTCCCCCTAAATGGGGTATTTTGGACAGAAAAGGAATTAAGTGAAATTGAGTTCTGTTATTTTTTGCTGGAAATGGGGTTTAAAATGGGTATTTCTGCTGGAAAAGGGGCTTAAAATTTGTTTTTCTCTGCTGGGAGAGGAAGTTAAGGGTGTCTTTTAAAGTGGGGAATGGAGTTTAAAGGGGTTTTCCCCCCTAAAAGGGGTATTTTGGACAGAAAGGGGTAATTAAGTGAATTTTCATGTTGGGAAAAGGAGTTTCAAATGGGTATTTCTGCTGGAAAAAGGGGTTTAACATGGTTTTTCTCTGCTGGGAGAGGAAGTTAAGGGTTTCTTTTAAAGTGGGGAATGGAGTTTAAAGGGGTTTTTCCCCCTAAAAGGGGTATTTTGGACAGAAAGGGGTAATTAAGTGAATTTTCATGTTGGGAAAAGGAGTTTAAAATGGATATTTCTGCTGGAAAAAGGGGTTTAACATGGTTTTTCTCTGCTGGGAGAGGAAGTTAAGGGTGTCTTTTAAAGTGGGGAATGGAGTTTAAAGGGGGTTTCCCCCCTAAAAGGGGTATTTTGGACAGAAAAGGGGAATTAAGTGAAATTGAGTTCTGTTATTTTTTGCTGGAAATGGGGTTTAAAATGGGTATTTCTGCTGGAAAAGGGGCTTTAAAATGTTTTTTTTCTGCTGGGAGAAGAAGTTAAGGGTGTCTTTTAAAGTGGGGAATGGAGTTTAAAGGGGTTTTTCCCTCTAAATGGGGTATTTTGGACAGAAAAGGAATTAAGTGAAATTGAGTTCAGTTATTTTTTGCAGGAAATGGGGTTTAAAATTGGTATTTCTGCTGGAAAAGTGGGTTTAAATGTTTTTTTCTGCTGGGAGAGGTAGTTAAGGGTGTCTTTTAAAGTGGGAATGGAGTTTAATGGGGTTTTCCCCCCTAAAAGGGGTATTTTGGACAGAAAAGGGGAATTAAGTGAAATTGAGTTGTTATTTTTTGTTGAAAATGGGGGTTAAAATGGGTATTTCTGCTGGAAAAGGGGCTTTAAATTGTTTTTTTTCTGCTGGGAGAGGAAGTTAAGGGTGCTTTCAAAGTGGGGAATGGAGTTTAAAGGGGTTTTTCCCTCTAAAAGGGGTATTTTGGACAGAAAAGGGGAATTAAGTGAAATTGAGTTCTGTTATTTTTTGCTGGAAATGGGGTTTAAAATGGGTATTTCTGCTGGAAAAGGGGCTTTAAAATGTTTTTTTTCTGCTGGGAGAAGAAGTTAAGGGTGTCTTTTAAAGTGGGGAATGGAGTTTAAAGGGGTTTTTCCCTCTAAATGGGGTATTTTGGACAGAAAAGGAATTAAGTGAAATTGAGTTCAGTTATTTTTTGCAGGAAATGGGGTTTAAAATTGGTATTTCTGCTGGAAAAGTGGGTTTAAATGTTTTTTTCTGCTGGGAGAGGTAGTTAAGGGTGTCTTTTAAAGTGGGAATGGAGTTTAATGGGGTTTTCCCCCCTAAAAGGGGTATTTTGGACAGAAAAGGGGAATTAAGTGAAATTGAGTTGTTATTTTTTGTTGAAAATGGGGGTTAAAATGGGTATTTCTGCTGGAAAAGGGGCTTTAAATTGTTTTTTTTCTGCTGGGAGAGGAAGTTAAGGGTGCTTTCAAAGTGGGGAATGGAGTTTAAAGGGGTTTTTCCCTCTAAATGGGGTATTTTGGACCGAAAAATGGAATTAAGTGAAATTGAGTTGTTATTTTTTGCAGGAAATGGGGTTTAAAATTGGTATTTCTGCTGGAAAAGTGGGTTTAATTTTTTTTTCTCTGCTGGGAGAGGACGTTAAGGATGTCTTTTAAAATGCGGAATGGCGTTTAAAGGGGGTTTTCCCCCTAAATGGGGTATTTTGGACAGAAAAGGGGAATTAAGTGAAATTGAGTTCAGTTATTATTTGCTGGAAATGGGGTTTAAAATGGGTATTTCTGCTGGAAAAGGGGCTTTAATTTTTTTTTCTCTGCTGGGAGAGGAAGTTAAGGGTTTCTTTTAAAGTGGGGAATGGGGTTTAAAGGGGTTTTCCCCCCTAAAAGTTTTTTTTTGGGCAGAAACAGGGAATTAAGTGAAATTGAGCTTAAAATTGGCTTTTCTGCTGGAAAAGTGGGTTTAAAGTGGGTTTTTTTCTACTGGGAGAGGAAGTTAAGGGTTTTTTTAAAGTGGGAAATGGAGTTTAAATGGTTTTATGCTTGAAAATGGGGGTGATTCTGGTAGAAAAAGGGAAATTAAGGGGATTTTCTTGTTGGGAAATGGAGTTTAAAGGGTTTTCGGCCTAAAATGGGGGTATTTTGGGCAGATTTTTGTTGGAAAAGGGGGTTTAAATTTTGTTTTTCAGCTGGGAGAGGATGTTAAGGGTCTTTCCTAGTGGGGAATTGAGTTTAAAATGTTTTTATGCCTTAAACGGGGTGTTAAAGGGGGCATTTTGGATGGAAAAGTGTATTTTTCTGCTGGAAAAAGGTTTAAAATGGGGGGTTTCTGGAAGTTAAGGGTTTATTGTCAAGTGGGAAATTGTTTAAAGTGGTTTTGCTGGAAAGTGGGGGGTTAAAAGGGGTATTTTAGGCAGAAAAGGGGAATTACGGTGATTTTCTTGTTGGGAAATGGAGATTAAAGTTTTTTTTCCCCTAAAATGGGGGTTAAAAGGGTGTTTTGGATAGAAAAGGGGTGAATTAAGAGGGTTTTCTTGTGGGGAAGTGAAGTTAAACGTTTTATTTTGCCTGAAACGGGGGTTAAAAGGGGTATTTTAAGTAGAAAAGGGGAATTAAGGGTTTTTTTCTGCTGGAAATGGGGCTGAAAATGGGGTTTTCTGCTGGAAATGGGGGTTTAAAATGGGTTTTCTGCTGGAAATGTGGGGTTTAAAATGGGGTTTTCTGCTGGAAATGGTTTAAAATGGGTTTTCTGCTGGAAATGGGGGTTTAAAATTGGGTTTTCTGCTGGAAATGGGGCTCAAAATGGGGGTTTCTGCTGGAAAAGGGGGTTTAAAACATATTTTTTCTGCTGAGAGGAAGTTAAGGGCGTTTTTAAAGTGGGAAATTAACTTTAAAGGGGGTTTTAACGGAAATTGGGGGTTTAAAAGGGGTATTTTGGGTAGAAAGGGGGAATTAAGGGAGTTTTCTTGTTGGGAAATGGAGATTAAAGTTTTTTTTGCCTAAAATGGGGGTTAAAAGGGGATTTTGGATAGAAAAAGGGGGAAATAAGATGGTTTTCTTGTGGGGGAAATGGTTAAAAGTTTTATTTTGCCTCAAATGGGGATTTAAAGGAGTCTTTAAAGTAGAAAAGGGGAATTAAGGGGGTTTTCTGCTGGAAATGGGGCTTAGAATTGGGTTTTCGGCTGGAAATGGGGCTTGAAATGGGGTTTTCTGCTGGAAATGGGGGTTTAAAATGTATTTTTTCTGCTGAAATGGGGCTCAAAATGTTTTTTTCTGCTGGAAATGGGGCTTAAAATGGGGTTTTCTGCTGGAAATGGGGCTTAAAATGGGGTTTTCTGCTGGAAATGGGGCTTAAAATAGGGTTTTCTGCTGGAAAAGGGGGTTTAAAACATATTTTTTCTGCTGAGAGAGGGTTAAGGACGTTTTTAAAGTGGGAAATTAACTTTAAAGGGGGTTTTGCTGGAAAATGGGGGTTTAAAAGGGGTATTTTGGGCAGAAAAGGGGAATTAAAGGGAGTTTTCTTCTTGGGAAATGGAGATTAAAGGTTTATTTATGCCTTAAACGGGGAATTAAAAGGGGATTTTGGATAGAAAAAGGGGAAAATAAGAGGGTTTTCTTGTGGGGAAGTGGAGTTAAAAGTTTTATTTTGCCTGAAATGGGGGTTAAAAGAGGTATTTTAAGTTAAAAAAGGGGGAATTAAGCTTTTTTCTGCTGGAAATGGGGCTTAAAATGGGGTTTTCTGCTGGAAATGGGGCTTAAAATGGGGTTTTCTGCTGGAAATGCGGCTTAAAATGGGGTTTTCTGCTGGAAAAGGGGGTTTTAAATGGGTTTTTTTCAGCTGAAATGGGGCTCAAAATGTTTTTTTCTGCTGGAAATGGGGCTCAATTTTTTTTCCCTGCTGGAAATGGGGCTTAAAATTGGGTTTTCTGCTGGAAATGGGGGTTTTAAATGTTTTATTTCTGTTGAAATGGGGCTCAAAATGTTTTTTTCTGCTGGAAATGGGGTTCCAAATTTTTTTTTCCTGCTGGAAATGGGGCTTAAAATGGGGTTTTCTGCTGGAAATGGGTCTCAAAATGGGGATTTCTGCTGGAAATGGGGGTTTAAGATGTGTTTTTTTCTGCTGAGAGAGGAAGTTAAGGGCGTTTTTAGTGGGAAATTAACCTTAAAGGGGGTTTTGATGGAAGATTTGGGGATAAAAAGAGGTATTTTGGGCAGAAAAGGGGAATTAAAGGGGGTTTTCTTGTTGGGAAATGGAGATTAAAGGGTTTTCTTTGCCTAAAACGAGGGTTAAAAGGGGGTTTTGGATAGAAAAAGGGGGAAATAAGGCTTAAAATGTGGGAGGGAGAGAGGGAGGGAGGGAGGGAGAGAGAGAGAGAGGGAGAGAGGGAGTGTGGAAGTGGGAGGGAGGGAGGGTGGGGGAGGGAGGGAGAGAGAGTGGAAGGGAGGGAGGGAGGGAGGGAGGTGGAGAGAGAGGGAGGGGGAGAGAGGGGGAGGGGGAGGGAGGGGAGAGAGAGGGAGGGGGAGGGAGGGGAAAGGGGGGAGGGAGGGAGAGGGAGAAAGTTTGAGAGAGAGGGAGTGGGAGGAAGGGGGAAGAGAGAGAGAAAGTTTAAGAAAGAATTGAGAAAGTTTTGAGAAGTTTGAGAGAGAGAGAGAGAGAGAGAGAGAGAGAGAGGGAGGGAGAGAGGGAGGGAGGGAGAGAGAGAGGGAGAGAGAGAGAGTGGAAGTGGGAGGGAGAGAGGGAGGGAGGGAGGGAGAGAGAGTGGGAGGGAGGGAGAAAGTTTGAGAGGGAGGGAGGGAGTGTGGGAGGGAGGGAGGGAGGGAGGGAGAGAGAGTGGAGGGAGGGAGGGAGGGAGAGAGAGGGAGTGTGGAAGTGGGAGGGAGGGAGAGAGAGAGGGAGGGAGGGAGGGAGAGAGAGAGGGAGGGAGGAGAGAGGGAGGGAGGGAGAAAGTTTTGAAAAGTTTGAGAGGGAGGGAGGGAGTGTGGGAGGGAGGGAGGGAGGGAGAGAGAGTGGGAGGGAGGGAGGGAGGGAGAGAGAGGGAGTGTGGAAGTGGGAGGGAGGGAGAGAGAGAGGGAGGGAGGGAGGGAGGGAGAGAGAGAGAGAGAGAGGGAGTGTGGAAGTGGGAGGGAGGGAGGGAGGGAGAAAGTTTTGAAAAGTTTGAGAGGGAGGGAGTGAGGGGGGAGAAAGGGAGGGAGGGTGGGGGTGGGAGAGGGAGATGGTGGGAGAGGGAGATGGTGGGAGGGAGGGAGGGAGAAAGTTTGAGAGGGAGAGAGGGAGTGTGGAAGGGGGGAGAGAGGGAGGGAGAGAGGGAGGGAGAAAGTTTGAGAGGGAGGGAGGGAGGGGAAGAGAGAGAGGGAGGGAGAGAGGGAGGGAGGGAGAGAGAGAGGGAGGGAGTGGGAGGAAGGGGGAAGAGAGTGAGAAAGTTTAAGAAAGAATTGAGAAAGTTTTGCGAAGTTTGAGAGAGAGAGAGAGAGAGAGGGAGGGAGGGAGAGAGAGAGGGAGGGAGAGAGAGAGGGAGAGAGAGAGGGAGGGAGAGAGGGAGGGAGGGAGGGAGGGAGAGAGGGAGGGAGGGAGAGAGAGAGGGAGAGAGAGAGGGGGGAGAGGGAGGGAGGGAGTGTGGGAGGGAGGGAGAGAGAGTGGGAGGGAGGGAGAAAGTTTGAGAGGGAGGGAGGGAGTGTGGGAGGGAGGGAGAGAGA
>NC_135991.1:16978828-17003447 GCF_053455715.1 Rhinoraja longicauda
ATCAGCTCTCTCTTGAATGTATTCAGAGAATTGGCCTCCACTGCCTTCTGAGGCAGAGAATCCCACAGATTCACAACTCTCTGACTGGAAAAGTTTCCGTTCTAAATGGCCGACCCCTTATTCTTAAACTGTGTGGCCCCTGGTTCTGGACTCCCCCAACATTGGGAACATGTTTCCTGCCTCTAACGTGTCCAACCCCTTAATAATCTTATACGTTTCGATAAGATCCCCTCTCATCCTTCTAAATTCCAGTGTATACAAGCCTAGTCGCTCCAGTCTTTCAACGTATGATAGTCCCGCCATTCCGGGAATTAACCTGGTGAACCTACGCTGCACGCCCTCAATAGCAAGAATATCCTTCCTCAAACTAGGAGACCAAAACTGCACACAGTACTCCAGGTGCGGTCTCACCAGGGCCCTGTACAACTGTAGAAGGACCTCTTTGCTCCTATACCTCAACTCCTCTTGTTATGAAGGCCAACATGCCATTGGCTTTCTTCACTGCCTGCTGTACCTGGCATGCTTCCTTTCAGTGACTGATGCACTAGGACACCCAGATCTCGTTGAACATCCACTTTTCCTAACTTGACACCATTCAGATAATAATCTGCCTTCCTGTTCTTGCCACCAAAGTGGACAACCTCACACTTATCCACATTAAACTGCATCTGCCACGCATCCGCCCACTCACACAACCTGTCCAAGTCACCCTGCAACCTCATAGTTCACACTACCACCCAGCTTTTAATTTCTTAAAGGATGTTCCTTTGGGAAGGAGATGAGGGGGAATTTCTTCAGCCAGAGGGTGGTGAATCTGTGGGATTCTTTGCCACAGACGGCTGTGGGGTCCACAAGTCAGTGGAGATGTTTAAGGCAGAGACGGATAGATTGTTGATCAGTGCGGGTGTCGGGGGTTGTGGGGGGAAAGCTGGAGAATGGGGTTAGGAGGGAGAGATAGATCAGCCATGATTGAATGGCAGAGTAGACTCGATGGGCCGAATGGCCTAATTCTGCTCCAAAAACGTATGATAGCACGGAAATAGGCCCTTCGGCCCACCTTGCCCATGCCACCCAACATGCCCCATCCACACTAGTCCCACCCACCGACACCGACCAACATGCCCCATCTACACTAGTCCCACCTGCCCACACCGACCAACATGCCCCATCTACACTAGCCCCACCTGCCCACACCGACCAACATGCCCCATCTACACTAGTCCCACCCGCCCACACCGACCAACATGCCCCATCTACACTAGTCCCACCCGCCCACACCGACCAACATGCCCCATCTACACTAGTCCCACCTGCCCACACCGACCAACATGCCCCATCTACACTAGTCCCACACCGACCAACATGCCCCATCTACACTAGTCCCACCTGCCCACACCGACCAACATGCCCCATCTACACTAGTCCCACCTGCCCGCGTTTGGCCCATATCCCTCCAAACCCATCCTATCCATGTACCTGTCCAAGTGTTGTGATAGTCCCTGCCTCAACTACCTCCTCCGGCAGCTCGTTCCATTCACCCACCACCCTCTGTGTGGAAACGTTGCCCCTCAGGTTCCTATTCAATCTTTCCCCCTTCACCTTGAACCCATGTCCTCTGGTCCTCGATTCCCCTACTCTGGGCCAGAGACTCTGTGCGTCTACCCCATCTATTCCCCTGGTGATCTTGTCCACCTCTATAAGATCGCCCCTCATCCTCCTGCGCTCCAGGGAGTAGAGAGTCCCAGCCTTGCCCCAACCTCCCTCTCCCTGGAGCTCAGGCCTCTCGAGTCCTGCCAACATCCTCGTCAATCTTCTCCGCGCCCTTTCCAGTTTGACGACATTCTTTCCTGTAACACGGGGCCCAGAACTGAACACAGCGCTCTAAACGCGGCCTCACCAACGTGTTGTACAACTGCAACGTGACCTCCCGACGTCTACACTCAATACTCTGACTGATACAGTGAGAAGCTTTGTTGCTGCGTGCGATCCAGTCAGTGGCAATACCGCACACGATTACAATCGAACCGTCCACATTGTACAGATACAGGGTAAAGGGGAATAACGTTTAGTGCATGGTCAAGCACGATTAAAGATAGTCTGAGGGTCTCCAATGAGGCAGATGGGAGGTCAGGACCGCTCTCTAGTTGGGGAGAGGACGGTTCAGTTGCCTGATAACAGCCGGGAAGAAACTGCCCCTGAATCTGGAGGTGGGCGAGGGTCTCCACACTTCTAGTTGAGTTGGGTTGGGTTAAGTTGGGTTGGGGTTGTGTTGGGTTCGGTTGGGTTGGGTTGGGTTGTGTTGGGTTGAGTTGAGTTGAGTTGGGTTGGGTTGGGGTTGGATTGGGTTGAGTTGGGCTGGGCTGGGTTGGGTTCGGTTGAGTTGGGCTGGGCTGGGTTGAGTTGGCTTGAGTTGGCTTGAGTTGAGTTGGGTTGGATTGAGTTGGGTTGGTTTGGCTTGAGTTGGGTTGGGTTGAGTTGGGTTGAGTTGGGCTGGGTTGAGTTGGATTGGATTGGGTTGGGTTGAGTTGGGTTGGGTTGGGTTGGGTTGAGTTGGGTTGGGTTGTGTTGGGTTGGGTTGAGTTGGGTGGAGTTAGATTGGGTTGGGTTGAGTTGAGTTGGGTTGGGTTGGGTTTTATTGAGTTGGGTTGAGTTGGGTTGGGTTGTGGTTGAGTTGGGGTGGGTTGGGTTGGGTTGGGTTGAGTTTGGTTGGGTTGGGTTGACTTGGGTTGGGTTGAGTTGGGTTGGGTTGGGTTGGGTTGAGTTGGGTGGGGTTGAGTTGGGTTGGGTTGGGTTGGGTTGTGTTGAGTTGGGTTGAGTTGGGTTGAGTTGGGTTGAGTTGGGTTGGGCTGTGGTTGAGTTGGGTTGGGTTGAGTTGGGTTGGGTTGGGTTGTGTTGGGTTGGGTTGGGTTGGGTTGAGTTGGGTTGAGTTGGGCTGGGTTGGGTTGGGTTGAGTTGGGCTGGGTTGGGTTGTGTTGGGTTGAGTTGGGCTGGGTTGTGTTGGGTTGGGTTGGTTGGGTTGGGTTGGGTTGGGTTGGGTTGGGTTGGGTTGGGTTGGGTTGGGTTGGGTTGAGTTGGGTTGGGTTGGGTTGGGTTGGGTTGAGTTGGGCTGGGTTGTGTTGGGTTGGGTTGGTTGGGTTGGGCTGGGTTGAGTTGTGTTGGGTTGGGTTGGGTTGGGTTGGGTTGGGTTGGGTTGGGTTGGGTTGGGTTGGGTTGGGTTGGGTTGGGTTGGGTTGGGTTGAGTTGGGCTGGGTTGTGTTGGGTTGGGTTGGTTGGGTTGGGCTGGGTTGAGTTGTGTTGGGTTGGGTTGGGTTGGGTTGAGTTGGGTTGGGTTGTGTTGGGTTGGGTTGGGTTGTGTTGGGTTGTGTTGGGTTGGGTTGGGTTGGGTTGTGTTGGGTTGGGTTGGGTTGGGTTGTGTTGGGTTGTGTTGGGTTGTGTTGGGTTGTGTTGGGTTGGGTTGAGTTGGGTTGGGTTGGGTTGTGTTGGGTTGGGTTGGTTGAGTTGGGTTGGGTTGGGTTGGGTTGGGTTGGGTTGGGTTGAGTTGGGTTGTGGTTGGGTTGTGTTGGGTTGGGTTGGGTTGGGTTGGGTTGGGTTGGGTTATGTTGGGTTGGGTTGGTTGAGTTGGGTTGGGTTGGGTTGGGTTGGGTTGGGTTGGGTTGAGTTGGGTTGTGGTTGGGTTGGGTTGGGTTGGGTTGGGTTGTGTTGGGTTGGGTTGGGTTGGGTTGGGTTGGGTTGAGTTGGGTTGTGGTTGGGTTGTGTTGGGTTGGGTTGGGTTGGGTTGGGTTGGGTTGGGTTGGGTTGGGTTGTGGTTGGGTTGGGTTGGGTTGGGTTGGGTTGGGTTGGGTTGGGTTGGATTAGATTGAGGTGTGCGTCTCCACACTTCTGTACCTCTTGCCCCGATGGGAGAGGGGAGGAGAGGGGGTGACCGGGGGTGAGACTGGTCCTTGATTCTGCTGCTGGCCTTACCGAGGCAGCGTGAGGTGTAGATGGGGGCGATGGAAGGGAAGTTGGTTTGTTTGTGCGTGCGTGTGTTACGGTCTTGGCTGCTGGCCTTGCCGAGGCAGCGTGAGGTGTAGATGGAGGCGATGGAAGGGAGGTTGGTTTGTTTGTTTGTTTGTGCGTGCGTGACGGTCTGGGCTGCGTCCACAACTCTGTGATTCCTCGCGGGTCTCGGACGAAGCTGTTCGTCCCGGTAAAATGCGGTCAACAGGGCATTGGTAGGAGTTGGGGAGAGGTGTTTAGGACGATCCAGACATCCGGAGCCTTCTACGGAAGGAGAGGTGATGGTGAGCTTCCTTGGTCGTTGCTTCAGTGTGGGTGGCCCAGGAGAAGATGTTAGACAACAGACAATAGGTGCAGGAGGAGGCCATTCGGCCCTTCGAGCCTGTACGCACCGCCATTCAATGTGATCACGGCTGATCATTCTCAATCAGTACCCCGTTCCTGCCTTCTCCCCATACCCCCTGACTCCACTATCCTTAAGAGCTCTATCTAGCTCTCTCTTGAAAGCATTCAGAGAATTGGCCTCCACTGCCCTCTGAGGCAGAGAATTCCACAGATTCACAACTCTCCGACTGAAAAAGTTTTTCCGTTCTAAATGGCCGACCCCTTATTCTTAAACTGTGGCCCCTGGTTCTGGACCCCCCCAACATTGGGAACATGTTTCCTGCCTCTAACGTGTCCAACCCCTTAATAATCTTATACGTTTTGATAAGATCCCCTCTCATCCTTCTAAATTCCAGTGTATACAAGCCTAGTCGCTCCAGTCTTTCAACATATGAGAGTCCCGTCATTCCGGGAATTAACCTGGTGAACCTACGCTGCACGCCCTCAATAGCAAGAATATCCTTCCTCAAATTTGGAGAACAAAACTGCACACAGTACTCCAGGTGCGGTCTCACTAGGGCCCTGTACAACTGTAGAAGGACCTCTTTGCTCCTATACTCAACTCCTCTTGTTATGAAGGTCAACATGCCATTGGCTTTCTTCACTGCCTGCTGGACAATGGGAGTCCATCCAGGTGATGGGATAACGATTATGGCATGGGTAGAAAGTTGGTTGACAGACAGAAAGCAAAGAGTGGGGATAAATGGGTCCCTTTCAGAATGGCAGGCAGTGACCAGTGGGGTACCGCAAGGCTCGGTGCTGGGACCGCAGTGACTAGTGGGGTACCGCAAGGCTCGGTGCTGGGACCGCAGTGACTAGTGGGGTACCGCAAGGCTCGGTGCTGGGACCGCAGTGACTAGTGGGGTACCACAAGGCTCGGTGCTGGGACCGCAGTGACTAGTGGGGTACCGCAAGGCTCGGTGTTGGGACCGCAGCTATTTACAATATACATCAATGACTTGGATGAAGGGATTAAAAATACCATTAGCAAATTTGCAGATGATACAAAGCTGGGTGGCAGTGTGAACTGTGTGGAAGATGCTATGAGGTTGCAGGGTGACTTGGACAGGTTGTGTGAGTGGGCGGATGCATGGCAGATGCAGTTTAATGTGGATAAGTGTGAGGTTATCCACTTCGGTGGTAAGAACAGGAAGGCAGATTATTATCTGAATGGTGTCAAGTTAGGAACAGGGGACGTACAACGAGATCTGGGTGTCCTAGTGCATCAGTCACTGAAAGGAAGCATGCAGGTACAGCAGGCAGTGAAGAAAGCCAATGGCATGTTGGCCTTCATAACAAGAGGAGTTGAGTATAGGAGCAAAGAGGTCCTTCTGCAGTTGTACAGGGCCCTAGTGAGACCGCACCTGGAGTACTGTGTGCAGTTTTGGTCTCCAAATTTGAGGAGGGACATTCTTGCCATAGAGGGAGTACAGAGAAGGTTCACCAGATTGATCCCTGGGATGGCGGGACTTTCATATGAGGAAAGACTGGATAGACTGGGCTTGTACTCGCTGGGGTTTAGAAGACTGAGGGGGGATCTTATTGAAACACATAAAATTCTTAAGGGGTTGGAGAGGCTAGATGCGGGAAGATCGTTCCCGATGTTGGGGGAGTCCAGAACCAGGGGTCACAGCTTAAGGATCAGGGGGAAGTCTTTTAGGACCGAGATGAGAAAACATTTTTTCACACAGAGAGTGGTGAATCTGTGGAATTCTCTGCCACAGAAGGTAGTTGAGGCCCAGTTCATTGGCTATATTTAAGAGGGAGTTAGATGTGGCCCTTGTGGCTAAAGGGATCAGGGGGTATGGAGAGAAGGCAGGTACGGGATACTGAGCTGGATGATCAGCCATGATCATATTGAATGGCGGTGCGTACAGGCTCGAAGGGCCGAATGGCCTACTCCTGCACCTATTTTCCATGTTTCTATGTTTCTATGATGCACTAGGACACCCAAATCTCGTTGTACGTCCCCTGTTCATAGAAACATAGAAACATAGAAACATAGAAAACAGGTGCAGGAGGAGGCCACTCGGCCCTTCGAGCCTGTACGCACCGCCATTCAATGTGATCATGGCTGATCATTCTCAATCAGTACCCCGTTCCTGCCTTCTCCCCATACCCCCTGACTCCGCTATCCTTAGGAGCTCTATCTAGCTCTCTCTTGAATGCATTCAGAGAATTGGCCTCCACGTGGGGTCGCCCAGCAGCGGCCTCCCATTGGTCAGTCCCACCATGCCCCACTTGGGGTCGCCCATCAGCGGCCTCCCATTGGTCAGTTCCTGCAGGACCCACATGGGCTGGCCCCAACTGCGGACTCCCATTGGTCAGTTCCTCACATCCCCCACGTGGGGTAGGGTCGCAGCAGCTTTCCATTGGTCAGCTTTCAATTGGCCATCTATCCGACGTGGGATCCACCCAATAGCGGCCGCCCATTGGTCAGTTCCTGCAGGACCCACGTGGGGTCCTCCCACCAGCGGCCTCCCATTGGTCAGTTCCCACCCTGCCCCACGTGGGACGGGGGGGGCGGGTGACCAATCACAGCATGCCATCCTCGGATACACACACACCCCCCGACGTCGGAGACTGCAGCTCGACCAATGGGAGCTCATCCTCAACCCCGATTGGTTCTCCGATTGGGGGTGTGAGGAGCTGACCAATGGGAGACCACTGCTACTACCCTACCCCACGTGAGGGCTTGAGGGAGAGAGGGGAGGGACTAGACGAGGAGTGGAGTTTTTAGTTTTTTAAATGGTGTTTTTTAGGGGTTTTAAGCAGTTTTGTGGATTCTTTTGAAGGCTGTTTCATGGGTTTTTCGGGTTCTTGAGGTTTTCCGAAGGTATTTTGAGGTTTTCTAGAGGTATTTGGAGGGGTTTTGAGGTTTTCTGGAGGTATTTTGAGGGTTTGTGAGGTTTTCTTAAGGTAATTTTAAGGGTTTTTGAAGTTTTCCAAAGGTATTTTGAGGGTTTTTGAGGTTTTCTAAAGGTATTTTGAGGGTTTTTGAGGTTTTCTTAAGGTAATTTTAAGGGTTTTTTAGGTTTTCCAAAGGTATTGTGAGGGGTTTTGAGGTTTTCCAAAGGTATTTTGAGGGTTTTTGAGGTTTTCCAAAGATATTTTGAGGCTTTTTGAAGTTTTCCAAAGGTATTTTGAGGTTTTTTTTAGGTTTTCTAAAGGTATTTTGAGGGTTTTTGAGGTTTTCTAAAGGTATTTTGAGGGTTTTTGAGGTTTTCTAAAGGTATTTTGAGGGTTTGTGAGGTTTTCTTAAGGTATTTTAAGGGTTTTTGAAGTTTTATAAAAGGTATTTTGAGGGTTTTTGAGGTTTTCTAAAGGTATTTTGAGGGTTTTTGAGGTTTTCTTAAGGTAATTTTAAGGGTTTTTTAGGTTTTCCAAAGGTATTGTGAGGGGTTTTGAGGTTCCCCCAAGGTATTTTGAGGGTTTTTGAGGTTTTCTGGAGGTATTTTGAGGGTTTTTTAGGTTTCCAAAGGTATTGTCAGGGTTTTTGAAGTTTTCTTAAGGTAATTTTAAGGGTTTTTGAGGTTTTCTGAAGGTATTTTGAGGCTTTTTGAGGTTTTCCAAAGATATTTTGAGGCTTTTTGAGGTTTTCCAAAGGTATTTTGAGGCTTTTTGAAGTTTTCCAAAGGTATTTTGAGGGTTTTTTTTAGGTTTTCTAAAGGTATTTTGAGGGTTTTTGAGGTTTTCTTAAGGTAATTTTGAGGGTTTTTGAGGTTTTCCAAAGATATTTTGAGGGGTTTTGAGGTTTTCCAAAGGTATTTTCAGGTTTTTAAAGTTTTCTTAAGGTAATTTTAAGGGTTTTTGAGGTTTTCTAAAGGTATTTTGAGGCTTTTTTTAGGTTTTCTAAAGGTATTTTGAGGCTTTTTGAGGTTTTCCAAAGGTATTTTGAGGGTTTTTGAGGTTCCCCCAAGGTATTTTAAGGGTTTTTGAGGTTTTCTTATGGTCATTTTAAGGGTTTTTGAGGTTTTCCAAAGGTATTGTCAGGGTTTTTGAGGTTTTCTTAAGGTAATTTTAAGGGTTTTTGAGGTTTTCTAAAGGTATTTTGAGTTTTTTTGAGGTTTTCTGGAGGTAATTTTGAGGGTTTTTTTAGGTTTTCTAAAGGTATTTTGAGGGTTTTTGAGGTTTTCTAAAGGTATTTTGAGGGTTTTTGAGGTTTTCTAGAGGTATGTTGAGGGTTTTTGAGATTTTCCAAAGGTATTTTGAGGCTTTTTGAAGTTTTCCAAAGGTATTTTGAGGGTTTTTTTAGGTTTTCTAAAGGTATTTTGAGGGTTTTTGAGGTTTTCTTAAGGTAATTTTGAGGGTTTTTGAGGTTTTCCAAAGATATTTTGAGGGGTTTTGAGGTTTTCCAAAGGTATTTTCAGGTTTTTAAAGTTTTCTTAAGGTAATTTTAAGGCTTTTTTAGGTTTTCTAAAGGTATTTTGAGGCTTTTTGAGGTTTTCCAAAGGTATTTTGAGGGTTTTTGAGGTTCCCCCAAGGTATTTTGAGGGTTTTTGAGGTTTTCTTATGGTCATTTTAAGTGTTTTTGAGGTTTTCCAAAGGTATTGTGAGGGTTTTTGAGGTTTTCTAAAGGTATTTTGAGGGTTTTCTAGGTTTTCTAAAGGTATTTAGAGGGGTTTTGAGGTTTGCTAGAGGTATTTTGAGGGAGTGAGGGAGTTTTGAGGATTTTTTGAGGGGGTTTGAGGTTTTTTGAATGAGGTTTCGGATTTTCTGAGGGGAAATGTCCGCTCCCCACGTGGGACCGGGCGGCGGTTAAAACCGTTGGTCGCGTTCCCGCCAAAAACTGCGTCATGTGTTTGGTCGCCCACGTCATCCCCCTGGTGACATTCTCCGATTGGTCAATTCCCTCACACCCCACGTGGGTGAGGGTCGCAGCACAGGCCTCCCATTGGTCAGTTCATCGCACCCCCCACGTGGGGCCGCTCCAACTGCGGCCTCCCATTGGTCAGTTCCACCGACCCCCACGTGGGGTAGGGTCGCAGCAGCGGCCTCCCATTGGTCAGTTGCACCGACCCCCACGTGGGGGTGTGAAGAACTGACCAATGGGAGGGAGGCCGCTGCGTAGACCCTACCCCACGTGGGGCTGTGGAACTGACCAATGGGAAGCTGTCAATAGGGAGCTACGTGGGGTAGGTGGGGACTGACCAATGGGAGGCCGCTGCCGGGCTGGGACCCACGTGGGGGTGTGAAGAACTGACCAATGGGAGGCCGCTGCATTGGGACTGACCAATGAGAGGCGGACCCAGGTGGGGGTGTGAGGGACTGACCAATGGGAGGCCGCTGCATTGGGACTGACCAATGAGAGGCGGACGCAGGTGGGGGTGTGAGGGACTGACCAATGGGAGGCAGCTATGTAGACGCTACCCCACGCGTGGCTATGTGGAACTGACCAATGGGAGGCCGCAGTTGGAGGGGCGCCACGTGGGGTACCGGGGAACTGACCAATGGGAGGCCGCAGTTGGAGGGGCGCCACGTGGGGTACCGGGGAACTGACCAATGGGAGGCCGCTGCTGGGCTGGGTCCCACGTGGGGTGTGAGGAACTGACCAATGGGAGGCTGTTGCTGCCACCCTACCCCTCGTGGGGGTGTGAGGGACTGACCAATGGGAGGGCGCGGTTTGAGCGGGCCCAGGTGGCGGGAGCGGCCCCAATGGCCTCGCCACCGGTCACTGGGGGGGGGGGGGGAGCTGAGCAAACTGAGGGAGTTTTTAAGGAGTGTTGAGGGACTTGAGTAATTAAGGGAGTTTTGAGGGAGGTGAGGGACTGACCAATGGGAAGCTGCTGCTGCGACCGTACCCAATAGGAGGCACTGTCCAATAGGAGGCCGCGGTTTGAGTGAATCGCACGTGGGGTAGGTGGGACTGACCAATGGGAGGCTGTCAATGGGGAGCGGCTGAACGTGGGCCTATGAGGAACTGACCAATGGGAGGTCGCAGTTGGAGCGGCCCCACCTGGGGTAGGCGGGGACTGACCAATGGGAGGCCGCTGCCGGGATGGGCGGACCCAGGTGGGGGTGTGAGGGACTGACCAATGGGAGGCCGCTGCCGGGCTGTGCCCCATGTGGGGGTGTGAGGGACTGACCAATAGGAGGCCGCTGCATTGTGACTGACCAATGGGAGGCGGACCCACGTGGGGTAGGCGTGGGATTGACCAATGGGAGGCCGCAGCCGGGATGGGCGGACCCAGGTGGGGGTGTGAGGGACTGACCAATAGGAAGTCGCTGCATTGGGACTGATCAATGAGAGGCGGACCCACGTGGGGTAGGCGTGGGATTGACCAATGGGAGGCCGCAGCCGGGATGGGCGGACCCAGGTGGGGGTGTGAGGGACTGACCAATGAGAAGCCGCTGCGTAGACGCTACCCCACGTGGGGGTGTGAAGGGCTGACCAATGGGAGGCTCTCACTCGGGAGCGGTCCCACGTGGGGTAGGCGGGGATTGACCAATGGGAGGCCGCGGTTTGGGCGGGAACGGCCGCCAACGGTCTCAACGGCCGCCGCGCGACCGGTCACGGGAGGGAGTTTTCTAAGGTTTTGAGGGGGTTTTGAGGGTTTGGAGGGAGTTTTGGGTGAGTTTTTGAGGGCTTTGAGGAGGAATTGAGGGGGGTTTTGAGGGGGTTTTGGGGGGTGGGTGGAGGGAGAGGGAGGGTGTTGAGGGAAGGAGGGGTTTCGATGGGGGTTTGAGGCGGTTTGAGGGTGTTGAGTGAAGGGGGAGTTTGAGGGAAGGGGAGGGTTGAGGGAGTTTTGAAGGTTTTGAGGGAGTTTGGAATGTTTTTAGGGTTCTGAGGGAGTGATGGAGGGAGGGAGGGAGAGAGGATAGGGAGGGGTTTGAGGGTAGTAGGGGTTTCGAAGGTTGTGAGGGGGTTTGAGGGAGTGATGGAGGGAGAGAGAGGGGTTTGAGGGAAGGAGGGGTTTTGAGGGTTTTGAGGGAGGGAGAGGGTTTGAGGGAGTGAAGTAGGGAGGGATGGAGGAGAGGGAGGGGTTTTGAGGGAAGGAGGGGTTTTGAGGGAAGGAGGGGTTTTGAGGGAAGGAGGGGTTTTGAGGGTTTGGGGGGTTTTGAGGGGGGGTGGAGGGAGAGGGGGGGTGGAGGGAGAGGGAGGGTGTTGAGGGAAGGGGGGGTTTGAGGGAAGGGGGGGGTTGAGGGAAGGAGGGGTTTTGAGGGGGTTTGAGGGAAGGAGGGGTTTTGAGGGGGTTTGAGGGAGTGAAGGAAGGAGGGAGGGAGGGATGGAGGAGAGGGAGGGTTTTGAGGGGGTTCGAGGGAGTGAAGGAGGGAGAGGGAGGGTTAGTGAGGGAAGGAGGGGTTTTGGGGGGTTTTGAGGGGGGGTGGAGGGTGTTGAGGGAAGGGGGAGTTTGAGGGAAGGGGGGGTTGAGGGAGTTTTGAATGTTTTGAGGGGGTTTGAGGGAGGGAGGGAGGGTTTTGAGGGAAGGAGGGGTTTTGACGGGGTTGTGGGGGTTTGAGGGAGTGAAGGAGGGAGGACAGGGAGGGGTTTTGAGGGAATGTGGGGTTTTGAGGGAAGGAGGGGTTTTGAGGGAAGGAGGGGTTTTGAGGGAATGTGGGGTTTTGAGGGAAGGAGGGGTTTTGAGGGAAGGAGGGGTTTTGAGGGGGATGGAGGGAGAGGGAGAGTGTTGAAGGAAGGAGGAGTTTGAGGGAAGGAGAGGGTTGAGGGAGTTTTGAAGGTTTTGAGGGAGTTTGGAATATTTTTAGGGTTGTGAGGGGGTTTGAGGGAGTGATGGAGGGAGGGAGGGATGGAGGAGAGGGAGAGTTTTGAGGGTTGTGAGGGTTTTTTTAGGGTTTTGGGGGGTTGGAGGGTGTTGAGGGAAGGGGGAGTTTGATGAGAAGGGGGAGTTTGAGGGAGTTTTGAAGGTTTTGAGGGAGTTTTGAATGTTTTTAGGGTTATGAGGGGGTTTGAGGGAGTGATGGAGGGATGGAGGAGAGGGAGGGTTTTGAGGGGGTTTGAGGGAGTGGAGGGATGGAGAGGGAGGGTTTTGAGGGAGTGAAGGAGGGAGGGAGAGGGAGGGGTTTGAGGGAGATTTCAGGGAGTTTGGAGGGAGTTTTGGGGGAGTTTTTGAGGGCTTTTAGGAGGAATTGAGGGAGATTTTTAGGGGTTTGAGGGGGTTCTGAGGGACGTTTTGGGGATTTTTGAGGAGTTTGTAATGTTTTGAGGGAGTATTGATGGTTTTGGGGGTCTGAGGGAGTTTTGGGGGATTTGGGGGTGTTTTGAGGGAAGGAGGGGTTTTGAGGGTTTGGGGGGTTTTGAGGGGGGGGGGTGGAGGGAGAGGGGGGGTGGAGGGAGAGAGAGGGTGTTGAGGGAAGGGGGGGTTTGAGGGAAGGGGGGGTTGAGGGAGTTTTGAAGGTTTTGAGGGAGTGATGGAGGGAAGGAGGGGTTTTGAGGGAAGGAGGGGTTTTGAGGGAAGGAGGGGTTTTGAGGGAAGGAGGGGTTTTGAGGGAAGGAGGGGTTTTGAGGGGGTTTGAGGGAAGGAGGGGTTTTGAGGGAAGGAGGGGTTTTGAGGGGGTTTGAGGGAAGGAGGGGTTTTGAGGGAAGGAGGGGTTTTGAGGGGGTTTGAGGGAAGGAGGGGTTTTGAGGGGGTTTGAGGGAGTGAAGGAAGGAGGGAGGGAGGGATGGAGGAGAGGGAGGGTTTTGAGGGGGTTCGAGGGAGTGAAGGAGGGAGAGGGAGGGTTAGTGAGGGAAGGAGGGGTTTGGGGGGGTTTTGAGGGGGGTGGAGGGTGTTGAGGGAAGGGGGAGTTTGAGGGAAGGGGGGGTTGAGGGAGTTTTGAATGTTTTGAGGGAGGGAGGGAGGGTTTTGAGGGAAGGAGGGGTTTTGACGGGGTTGTGGGGGTTTGAGGGAGTGAGGGTTTTGAGGGAAGGGGGTTTTTTGAGGGTTGAGGTTTTGAGGGTTGTCAAGTCAAGTCAAGTCCATTTTATTTGTGTCGCACATTTAAAAACAATTAACCACGTTGACCAAAGTGCTGTACATCTGATTAGGTACAAAGGAAAATATGAGACATCCAGTAGCACCCAAACAGTTCCCAGCGCCTCCTCAATGAGCCTCAGACGCTAGGGAGGAGAAATAGGTTTTGAGCCGGGACTTAAAGGAGTGGATGGAGGGGGCAGTTCTCTTAATTGTTTTTATTTTATAATTGATTACAATGCATATAACAACAGCAGTAAACCCCATCCCTCCCCTTCCCTACATAATCATGAAAACAAACAAACAAATAAATAAATAAAAACACATTTTAAAAACACATAACTACAATGGAACAAAAAAAGACAGAATCACAAAAACATGAGTCACGGTAATTTTCACAAGTCAAATATTTCAGTATTTTCACTGCTGGATTCACTGAAGGTACAAAGGCCTGTGGCATTGAGGGGATAGTTTTACTTGTCCTTAATATGCTGCAGCACTGGGTTCCATATGTTGAAGAACCTTTGAGGGTTGCCAGACAATTCATATCTCAACCTCTCTACGTGTAAGATGCCCATTAATTCTCTTAACCAAGTCTCAAACTGAGGAGCAGAGTCTGATTTCCATAGTTTCAAAATACATCTGTTGGCAATTACCATACCATAAACCAAGATTGTGCGAGCATTATGGTCTAGCTTCTCAAGCGTTGTGGAATACCCGAATAGAGCAGTTTCAGGGTCCGGAGTTAAAGTGACGTTTAAAACAGTGGAGTACCATTGAAATAAAAGACACCAAAAGTTGTGAAGTTTTGGACAAGTCTAAAAGTGGTGAGCGAGTGGACCCTCAGCGGTCTTGCATCTATTACACAAAGGTGAGAGATCAGGAAAGATTTTATGCAGCTTAACCTTAGAGTAGTGTAATCTGTGTATAACCTTGAATTGAATCAGTTGTAGCCTAGAATTAATAGAACAGGATTTTATACTTTTCAGTACTTCCTTCCAGACATCGTCATCTATTTCAATGTTAAGGTCTTCTTCCCAGGTTTGTTTTATTTTTAAAGTAGATTTATCTAGTTTGTTTAAAAAGATACCTACAAACGATGAGATTAGGTTCTTTGCTTCCGGGGGACCCAGCAAAATTTTGGACAACAAGTCGTCTTCGGGCAGGGACTCAAAAAGCGAATTGTTTTGTCGAACATAATTTCTCAGCTGTAAGTACCTGAAGAATTGAGTTTTGGGCAATGAGAACTTGGATTGTAGCTGATCAAATGATGCAAAGTGTCTATTTATGTAAAGATCTTTTATTGTAACTATCCCTTTACAGCTCCATTCTCTGAACGCTGTGTCTGTAAATGATGGGGGGAAAGCGTGGTTATGCCAGATTGGGGCGTGCATTGACGTATTCGGAAGCTCACAAGCTTTCCTAATTTGGTGCCATATTCTCTGAGCATTGGACAGAGTGAAGTGATCCTCTCTAAGAGAGGTGAGAGATCTGGGTAATGAAAAAAGGAGAGCAGGGAGAGAAGTTTTTGGGGTTAAGCTTTTTTCAATCGCCAGCCAAGGGGGCAGGTCATATCCAACTCCCCGTTCATATGCATACTGCCAGTATACCATGACTCTAACATTGGCCGCCCAATAGTAATATAAAAAGCACTGTAACCCCAGTCCCCCATGTTCCCTCGTTTTTTGAAGATAAGCTTTTGAGATCCTGTGTGCTTTATATCCCCAAATAAATGGCATAATGATAGAATCGATTAACTTAAAGTAGGATTTGGGGATAAAAACAGGGACATTCTGAAATAAATACAGAAATCTCGGCAGGGAGTCCATCTTTACTGCGTTCACGCGGCCAATCAAGGAAATAGGCAACGTTCTCCATTTCTCTATGTTCTCCTGTAGCTTGTTCAACCTTTCGGTAAAGTTAATTTTAAAAAGGGTCTTGGGGTTTTTAGATATTTTAATGCCCAGATATTTTATACTATCCGGATTTGTTTTAAACTGCATGTTGGCTAAGAATACAGGGTCTAATTCTGCTGTTATCGATATAAGTTCACTCTTCTGCCAGTTTATAGTGTAACCTGAGACCTCGCCAAAGGAATTAATAAGCTGGTTTATTCACAAAAAGCTGGAGTAACTCAGCAGGTCCGGCAGCATCTCGGGAGAGAAGGAATGGGTGACGTTTCGGGTCGAGACCCTTCTTCAGACTGATGTCGGGGGTGGGACAAAGGAAGGATATAGGTGGAGACAGGAAGATAGAGGGGGATCTGGGAAGGAGGAGGGGAAGGGAGGGACAGAGGAACTATCTGAAGTTGGAGAAGTCGACGTTCATACCACCGGGCCGCAAACTGCCCAGGCGAAATATGAGGTGCTGCTCCTCCAATTTCCGGCGGGCCTCACTATGGCACTGGAGGAGGCCCATGACAGAGAGGTCAGACTGGGAATGGGAGGGGGAGTTGAAGTGCTGGGCCACCGGGAGATCAGTGGCGTTAATGCGGACCGAGCGCTGGTGTTCAGCGAAGCGATCGCCGAGCCTGCGCTTGGTTTCGCCGATATAGATGAGTTGACATCTAGAGCAGCGGATGCAATAGATGAGGTTGGAGGAGGTGCAGGTGAACCTCTGTCTCACCTGGAAAGAATGTTTGGGTCCTTTGATGGAGTTGAGGGGGGAGGTAAAGGGACAGGTGTTGCATCTGGTGCGGTTGCAAGGGAAAGTGCCCGGGGTTGGGGTGGTTTGGGTAGGAAGGGACGAGTGGACCAGGGAGTTGCGGAGGGAACGGACTCTGCGGAACGCAGAGAGGGGAGGGGATGGGAAGATATGGCCAGTGGTGGGGTCCCGTTGTAGGTGACGGAAATGTTGGTGGATGATATGTTGGATCCGCTGGCTGGTGGGGGGGGGGTGGAAGGTGAGAACGAGGGGGATCCTGTCCTTGTTGCGAGTGGGGGGATGGGGAGCAAGAGCGGAGCTGCGGGATGTAGAAGAGACCCTAGTGAGAGCCTCATCTATAATGGAGGAGGGGAAGCCCCGTTTTCTGAAAAACGAGGACATCTCGGAAGCCCTAGTGTGAAACACCTCATCCCAGGCACAGATGCGGCGTAGACGGAGGAATTGGGAGTAGGGGATAGACTTTTTGCAGGGGACCAGGTGGGAAGAAGTGTAGTCCAGATAGCTGTGCGAGTCGGTGGGCTTGTAATAAATGTCCGTCACTAATTTTTCTCCTGTGATGGAGATGGTGAGGTCCAGAAACGGGAGGGAGATGTCAGAGATAGTCCAGGTATATTTAAGGGCAGGATGGAAATTGGAGGTGAAGTGTATAAAGTCAGTGAGTTCTGCATGGGTGCAAGAGGTAGCACCAATGCAGTCGTCGATGTAGCGGAGGTAGAGTTCGGGGATGGGGCCAGAATAGGTAAGCTGGAATAGGTAAGGAACAGAATGTTCAGGGTCAGATACAAAGATGGCAATATCATCCACATAAAGCGAAATCTTATGTTCCACCCCACCCAGTATTATTGGTTTTATAAGCGCATGCCCTCTTATGCCGATTGCCAGCGGCTCAATGGCTAACGCAAAGAGGAGCGGCGAGAGGGGGCATCCCTGTCGCGTACCCCTCTGAAGGGCAAAAGGGGGGTGACCTATCCTGGTTTGTGAGTATGGAAGCGGTGGGATGAGCATATATAAGACGTACCCAGGAAATAAAAGAGGCACCAAGACCAAACACTTCCAGCACTCTGAGTAAATATCCCCACTCAACCTGATCGAAAGCTTTTTCTGCGTCTAAACACAGAATGGCTTGTTTGGAAGAACTATCGAATTTGTGATACATAATGTTCATTACTCTTCTAACATTAAAGAAAGAGAACCTATTGGGGATGAACCCGGTCTGATCCGTATGGATAATGGATTCTATACACTTATTTAGTCTAGTCGCCATTATTTTAGTAAAAATCTTGAAATCCAGATTAAGCATAGAAATTGGTCGGTATGAGGAGGGATTGGTTTCATCCCTGTCTTGTTTCAATAAGAGAGAAATATTAGCATTGTACATTGACGGTGGGAGCTTTTTCAACTCGATTGAGTGGGAGAGCATCCTGTGCAGAATCGGAGTTACCTGGTCAGCAAACGTCTTATAAAATTCGACTCCAAAACCGTCTGGCCCAGGGCTCTTGCCGTTTTGCAACGACCTAATTGCATCCTTGATTTCTACAGAGGAGGGTTCTGAGTTTAAGGCCTCACAAGAGGCACTATCTAATTTTGGTATGTCCAACTTTTTTAACCATGCATTGATATCACCGTTAGCTTTGGATTTATACAGCTCTTGATAATACTCCTCAAAGCGTTCATTTATTAATTTTGGATCGGTTAAAGCAACACCCTTGCCTGATTTTATTATATGTATGGCCCTACTTGCTTGTTGCCCTCTAAGCTGACGGGCTGACAATGTATGCGGTTTGTCCCCTAATTCAAAATATCGCTGTTTCAGTCGCAGTAGCTGGTCACTGACTTGATTTGTTAGAATCGTGTTATACTCATATTTAAGACTGAGCATATTTTGCAGCGTTTGGGGGTTGTTTGTGCTCCGATACAACGTCTCCATTGGAGAAAGCTCCGAATCAATTTCTTGTAGACGTCTCTCTCTGGATTTCTTTAAAGACGCTTCATACGAAATAATATAACCCCTCATAACTACCTTGAAAGCTTCTTCCCACAAGGTGGAGTCCGAGACCTCAGAAGTGTCATTGGTCTCCAAATATTCTGTCATTTTTTCAGACATGTATTTACAGAAAGTTCCATCATTAAGCAAGGAAAGGCGTAGTCGCCATTTAGCACATCGTTTAGACAGCTTAAAGTCAAAGATAATTGAGGTTGGAGCGTGATCTGAGATCAAAATGTTATGATATTTGGTATTTATTACATTAGGTATGAGTTTCGAGTCTAATAAAAAATAATCGATACGAGAGTATGAATTGTGCATTTTAGAAAAAAAAGAGTATTCTCTGTCTGTGGGATGCTGTATCCTCCAAATGTCAACTCAATTGGTGGAGGAGATGAGATTTTTCAAAACCATGGATGCATTCGAAGGGCTACACATTTTATTTGATGACCTATCCAGGTGCCAGTCGAGGATTGTGTTATGGTCCCCTGCAACAATCACATTCGTATTAGGAAGGTCAGGTAGCTTATCAAAGATTTTGCGAAAGAAAGCTGCATCATCAATATCCGGACCATAAATGTTAAGCAGTGTTACGTGAACAGAGTAAAGGTACCCAGTTACTATGAGAAATCGACCATTCGGGTCACTTACTGTAGAAATATGTTTGAAATCTATGTTTTTCTTAACCATAATTGCCACCCCGCGGGCTTTGCTAGAAAATGTGGATTGAAATATCTGATCTGCCCATCTACAGCACAACTGTCTCTGCCCCAATGTTCTAATGTGAGTTTCTTGGAGGAACACAAGGTCGGCAGATAAAGACCTAAGATGTGAAAACACCTTAGCTCGTTTAATTGGGTGGCCCATGCCGCGGACATTCCAGCTCACCATGGTAACCCTCCCACGCACATCATCATCCCCAGGTACCATCAGAAGGTGTAAATTGTATTACATAAGCAGCGACATAATAATTTGCCTCAAACAAAAAAAAACAGGAAGACCACCAACACAAAAACACACACAAAACTGGGACTTTCCCTCCCCCCATCCCCACTCTCCCAAACAAAGTGAGAGAAAATATCCTAACATACTGTAAACGGGGGTTACTTCAACTATCTAGCCTGTTAAGCCCAAAGGCTAGCTAAAGGCTAAATTGTGAAACCGCTAGCTAGTTAACTACAAATTCAGTCGGCATCCCCTCCGATGAACAAACAAAATTACGGATCTGTTCAACAAAGAAACGTTTCCCTTTGAAAAATTAGCAGGAACCCATCCTGTAAAATCATCCTATTCCTGAAACGAATTAAGCACATTAAACAAAGTTAAAGTTAAATCTATTGAGTCCAACGTCTACCTTTCGTGTGAATGACCATGTCCATGGCTCAGAGTTAACTCGTTCGCATGTTAGCCGACGCCCGCCGTCCACTCCGGGCCAGCGGCTTAAACATGGATAGACATGGGAGAGTCAATGCACTTGGACAAAAGCTTGTATCCTCAGGATTTAAGCTTACTCGACAAGAGGGTGACCATGCCCCCACGTTGAGATTGGCTGAAACAGCTGGTCTGGAGACCAGCTAGTCAGTGTTAGTCTGTTAGCCGACATTAGCCCACCGTTGTCACCGGGCTGGGCGGCAGGTTATCCACGAATAGTTTGGCTTCCTCCGGGGTGCTAAATATCGACGTGTCGATACCCTGGGTAACCCGGAGGCGAGCAGGGTAGATATATCCGGTTCGCAGGCCTGCCTCTTTGAGCTTCTTCCTCGTGACCTCGAAAAGACGACGTTGTTTCATTATCTCTGCCGGGAGATCAGGAAAAATGTGAATTTGCTTCCCATTGTAGTTCAGCGGGTATTGTTGTTGTGACAGTCGCATTATCCGCTCTTTCTGATGGCCGCTGTGGATCTTAACTATCATGACTCTGGGGCGCGCGAGATCGTTAGCCGGTTGTCCTCCCAGCCTATACGCCCTATCAACTTCTATGGGCATCGAGAAATGTTCTGCCCCCAACAAGTCCCGAATAAAGTTACCAATGAACTCCATGGGGCGGCCGCCTTCAATCTTTTCTGGTAGTCCGACCACTTTTATGTTCTGGCGTCTGCAGCGCGCCTCCAGATCAATAACTTTATCCTGGAGGGCCTTGTTAGCATATTCTAGCCTTAGCCACTGCTGCTCCAACTGAATTAGTCGAGTGTCATGGTCACTGCTCGCATCTTCTACCATAGATATTCGTGCTCCATGTTCAGTCAGAGTGGCTTGGGTAACTTGGAGGGACACCTCCAGGGTATTAAATCGCTCATCCATCTTCTTGCTCATTTCATTTATAGCTGTAAGAATGATGGCTGTTTCAGGAGTTCCTTCTGCCGATAGTGTGATTAGCTCTGGCTCTCCACCACTAGGCCGCTCCTCATCCAGTGACCATGCTGGGTTTTCATTAAATTTCCTGACGGCTGGCTGCTTTCTGGACGACTTCTGCGTTGTCATTTTATGTCGGTCTGTTATGAGCCTGGACTTAAAGGAGTCGATGGAGGGGGCAGTTCTGATGGGGAGAGGGATGCTGTTCCACAGTCTAGGAGCTGCAACCGCAAAAGTGCGGTCACCCCTGAGCTTAAGCCTAGACAATAGACAATAGACAATAGACAATAGGTGCAGGAGTAGGCCGAGAGGGGGGTTAGAAGATTTTTGATGTAGGGGGGGGGGATGTCCATTTAGGGCTTTATACGTGAATAGGAGGAGCTTGAAGTTGATTCTGTACCGTACAGGGAGCCAGTGGAGAGAGGCCAGAATCGGGGTGATGTGGTCCATTTTACGGGTACCCGTCACGAGTCTCGCTGCGGCGGCGTTTTGGACCAGTTGCAGGCGGGACAGGGAAGATTGGCTGATCCCAGTGTATAGGGAGTTGCAGTAGTCTAGGCGGGAGGAAATGAGAGCGTGAATGATTTTTTCTGTGTCGTCGAATTGGAGGAAAGGTTTGATTTTAGCTATGGTTCGAAGTTGGAAGAAGCTGGCTTTTACCACAGCGTTGACTTGCTTGTCAAACTTTAATGCAGAGTCAAATATCATGCCGAGGTTTTTGACATGCGGTTTGACTAGGCAGGATAGACTTCCAAGACTGCCTGTTATCAATTTGATGGAGTCGGGGGGGGGGGGCGAATAGGATGACCTCAGACTTGCTCTCATTTAACTGGAGGAAGTTCTGTGCCATCCAACATTTTATGTCCTCAAGGCAGTGTAAGAGGCTGTTTAAATTTGACTGGTTGTTGGGTTTCAGGGGGAGGTAAAGCTGAGTGTCATCGGCATAGCAGTGGAAAGAAATGCCGTGCCTTTGAATGATTTGGCCAAGGGGGAGCATGTATAGAGAGAAGAGAATGGGGGCCTAGGATGGAGCCTTGTGGAACTCCGCAGGAGAGGCTAGCTGGAGAAGAGGAATAACTGCCTATGTTGATGGCGAAACTCCTATCTTTGAGGTACGAAGCGAACCAGCTCAGGGCAGTGCCATCAATGCCAACCGCGTACCGGAGACGGTCAATAAGGATGGTGTGGTCCACTGTATCGAACGCTGCGCTGAGGTCGAGAAGGAGCAGGATTGCACAGTCGCCGGTGTCGATGGCGAGAAGCAGGTCGATGTGTACCTTCAACAAGGCAGACTCTGTGCTGTGGTGGGCTCTGAAACCTGACTGGAAACTTTCCAGGATGGTGTTTTGGTGCAGGTAGGGCACTAATTGGTTTAGAATTGCCTTTTCAAGGACTTTTGACAGGAATGGCAGTCTGGAAATGGGTCTGTAGTTGCTCGGCAAGGTGGGGTCTAGGTTAGGTTTTTTCAGTAGGGGCCGGACCACCGCGTGCTTGAAACAGGTTGGAACGGTGCCAGTGGCCAGAGAACTGTTGCTAATAGAGAGGATGCTGGGACCGGCTATTGCAATGACATCCTTCAGAAGGGCAGTGGGGGCAGGATCAAGGGGGCAGGTTGCAGGTTTCATGGTGGAGACAAGCTTTGCAAGGGAGGATAGAGTGACGGGTTGGAAACAGTCCAATTTAGATGAACAGACTAGTGAGACAGCTAGGTCACGGGTGGGAGGGGAAATGTTCATTCTAATGTTCTCAACTTTGCTGGTGAAAAATTTAGCGAATTCTTCGCACTTATCAGGGGACCCAACTAAGCTGGTACTGGGATTATTCCTCCGTCTACGCCGCATCTGCGCCCGGGATGAGGTGTTTCACACTAGGGCTTCCGAGATGTCCTCGTTTTTCAGAAAACGGGGCTTCCCCTCCTCCATTATAGATGAGGCTCTCACTAGGGTCTCTTCTACATCCCGCAGCTCCGCTCTTGCTCCCCCTCCCCCCACTCGCAACAAGGACAGGATCCCCCTCGTTCTCACCTTCCACCCCCCCCACCAGCCAGCGGATCCAACATATTATCCACCAACATTTCCGTCACCTACAACGGGACCCCACCACTGGCCATATCTTCCCATCCCCTCCCCTCTCTGCGTTCCGCAGAGACCGTTCCCTCCGCAACTCCCTGGTCCACTCGTCCCTTCCTACCCAAACCACCCTAACCCCGGGCACTTTCCCTTGCAACCGCACGAGATGCAACACCTGCCCCTTTACCTCCCCCCTCAACTCCATCAAAGGACCCAAACATTCTTTCCAGGTGAGACAGAGGTTCACCTGCACCTCCTCCAACCTCATCTATTGCATCCGCTGCTCTCGATGTCAACTGATCTATATCGGCGAAACCAAGCGCAGGCTCGGCGATCGCTTCGCTCAACACCTGCGCTCGGTCCGCATTAACGCAACTGATCTCCCGGTGGCCCAGCACTTTAACTCCCCCTCCCATTCCCAGTCTGACCTCTCTGTCATGGGCCTCCTCCAGTGCCATGGTGAGGCCCGCCGGAAATTGGAGGAGCAGCACCTCATATTTCGCCTGGGCAGTTTGCAGCCCGGTGGTATGAACGTCGACTTCTCCGACTTCAGATAGCTCCTCTGTCCCTCCCTTCCCCTCCTCCTTCCCAGATCTCCCTCTATCTTCCTGTCTCCACCTATATCCTTCCTTTGTCCCACCCCCGACATCAGTCTGAAGAAGGGTCTCGACCCGAAACGTCACCCATTCCTTCTCTCCTGAGATGCTGCCTGACCTGCTGAGTTACTCCAGCTTTTTGTGAATAAATTGATTTGTACCGGCATCTGCAGTTATTTTCTTATAAGCTGGTACTGGGGGCAGGACATATGGCAGAGGTAATTGTGCTAAATAGGACCTTGGAGTTATGAGAGTCTTTGGAGATAAGGTCGGAGAAGTATTGTGCTCTAGCAGACTTTACTGCCTCCTGGTATTTGAGAAGATTGTTTCTCAGAATTTCGAAGGAAATTTGAAGCTTGTGACATTTCCACCTCCGTTCTGATTTTCTGCACTCCCTTCTTAGGGCTTTGGTGGAGTCATTGAGCCAAGGCCGACCTTTGGGCTTAGGCTTTGTCATTTTAAGGGGAGCGATAGAATCCAGGATGGAAGAGCAAGTGATATTAAATAAAGAGGCGAGATCCTCAGTGCTGAGATGGGGGGGGGGGAGGCCTCAATAGTGCAGATGTTGGGGGCAGCTGTGAGACCCTCGGAGAATTTACTGGCAGTCAATGAATTTATGTCGCGGGAGTAGCGAACAGGGAGATGAGATTTTGTGGGAGATCTTATTGAAACATATAAGATAATTAGGGGATTGGACACGTTAGAGGCAGATAACATGTTCCCAATGTTGGGGGAGTCCAGAACAAGGGGCCACAGTTTGAGAATAAGGGGTAGGCCATTTAGAACGGAGATGAGGAAGAACTTTTTCAGTCAGAGGGTGGTGAAGGTGTGGAATTCTCTGCCTCAGAAGGCAGTGGAGGCCAGTTCGTTGGATGCTTTCAAGAGAGAGCTGGATAGAGCTCTTGAGGATAGCGGAGTGAGGGGGTATGGGGAGAAGGCAGGAACGGGGTACTGATTGAGAGTGATCAGCCATGATCGCATTGAATGGCGGTGCTGGCTCGAAGGGCTGAATGGCCTACTCCTGCACCTATTGTCTATTG
The DNA here is from genome assembly GCF_053455715.1 of Rhinoraja longicauda. Classification (NCBI taxonomy): domain Eukaryota; kingdom Metazoa; phylum Chordata; class Chondrichthyes; order Rajiformes; family Arhynchobatidae; genus Rhinoraja; species Rhinoraja longicauda. The sequence continues at coordinate 17,002,829 of NC_135991.1, forward strand.
TCTATTGTCTATTGTCTATTGTCTATAAAGGCAGAGATGCGTCAAAAATGATAGCGCTGTGGTCCGATAGACAGGCTTCAGTAGTTTCAATGTTGTTGATTGGGAATCCGGACGATAACACTAGGTCGAGAGTATGGCCTAACTTGTGAGTGGGTCCCGTGGTGTGAAGAATCAGATTGAAGGACTCAACCAGGTGCATAAATCCACTCGCAAGAGGCTTAGTGGGACAGCAAACATGAATATTAAAGTCACCAAGAATCATGATCCGGTCAAATTTGGGCAAAATGCTAGAAATCAGATCAGCAAATTGGGTGATGAAGTCCTTATGCATTTTTGGTGGGCGATACAGAAGAGCAATTAAGAGGGGGTAGGCTAGGCCTACTTTAATTAGTTGCACCTCGAAACTGGAGAAATGATCAGCGTTCAGGAGGCGGCAGTTGAAATGTTTCTTAAACACAGTGGCTAAGCCCCCACCGCGTCCGGAGAGACTAGGCGAGGTGAAGAAGTTACAGTCATCAGGACAGAGTTCCACGAGTGGAGCAAGCTCACCAGGGCTAAGCCAGGATTCTGTGAGCAGTAGGAAGTCCAATCCACGGGTGGTGAAGAAGTCATTGAGGAT